>NC_042288.1:9249015-9371515 GCF_901000725.2 Takifugu rubripes
GGGACTCGCTAATGTTAGCATAGCTTAGCTCAACTCCTGAATTCAATCTGTTTGAAGGTGTTCTGGTCTGAGGTGAGATTTCTCAATCTAGAATCATGTTAAAGAGAGAGAGAGCAGCTAGCCTGGGGAATAAAAACAGTCTGTTCCGGAAAAGACAGCGTAGTTGATGGAAAATAGCTGATGTTTGGTCAGGTCCGTGTGACAGAGAAAGCTTGCTTTAGGCTTACTGCTCAAAATATTGTCGCGCCATGCAAATTTGCCACGCCACAAAACTCATTTGTCCGTGTTGTCTCAGCTTGGCTGTATGCCTGCACATTTGAGAACCTCATTTGGAGACATTTTCTGCATTAAAGTCGTACAATGCTTAAGAAAAAAAAAATCCTATTTAGTGGGAGTTTGTCTTCCTGAGCATGGCGTCATGCTAAAAACCCTATTTTTCGCTCGGAACGGCCACCCTATCACAAACTCTGCAGGGGAGCCACATTAGAGGTAATGTCATCCACAGTTTAGCCCTGCACTTCTCATTCCTCTATCTCCCCCCTAATGAACTCCCACTGAATTACCACTTCAGCAGTGCCGTGCCTTTTTATGATTCTATTTGTTTATCTATCTCTGATTTCCTCTCATCTTCCTCGGAACCCGGGCACGCACCGGCTCTTTAATTTTATTGGCCACCGTTAGCGGGCATCGAGTCGAGCTATTTGGTTTCTCATATAAACCACCAAACACACCCCCACCCCCCTCATCCAGCCAGCCTCTGCGATGGTGGGTGAGATTAGCAGATTAGTGCGCCCATCAGTCAGGAAGGGACCCCCGACCGCGGCGGGCTGCGGCCAAATCGCAAAACATCTCTACAAGGCATTGTACCATAATTGATCGCACAATAATCTCCCCCCGTTAATACATTGCTTATTTTGCAGCTCACACATGAAAATCTCACGCGATCTGTTGCATTCTTTTTTTTCCCCCCCAAACATCTTCTCTCTTCGCCGGTGGCTTTAATGGGGCTGCGGAGGGGAGTGGGCGAGCATCGCCGGGAAGAAACGACTGAAGCTGTCTCATTTTCCATTCATCTATTCTGAGTGCGTGTCGCGGGAGGAAGCGGAGAAATGATCACAGCCGAATCCAGCTGTTCCTCTAACAGTCGCCACACCTGCTGAGGTTCATATACGCTGAATCTGTAACGTTCCCTCTCTTTTCTCACACGCTCAGGGCTTCTGTATTTACAATAACTGCTTTGGACACGAGTGGAACTGTCAAGGGTCTGTGAGAGTTTGAGAGAGCTGTGCATGTGTGGTGCACCTGGGCGGGCGCTGCCCTTTGTCAGCTTTGGGGTCAAACTTATCCTCAGCACTGAAGGTTGACAGGGTGGCGTCGGCGCAGTCGGAGTGTGTTTCCAAAGTTTCCCTGACTTCAGCTGGCTGATTTTTATTCGGAGCCACACGGTTCATTCCTCATGGAACGCACCATTACTGATCAGATAATAGCTGTGTGTAACATGTGAATCATGCATGAATCACAAGCATCCAGAGGCTCCTAGGTTATCCTCACTTTTCCCCTGTCTCTGCTCCGTGGCCAACGCGGTTATCGTGCCAACTTATCTCCCGTCTTCATGCTTCGATGTGCTCAAAAACACACAGCATAGCGAGGTGAACTCTCACCGTTGCCACTCACGCTTGATCCTGTAAATATTGCCATGGTTTTGCAACCTGCTAACCTACCTCAGTGTGTGTGTGTGTGTGTGTGTGTGTGTGCGTGCGTGCGTGTGCGTGTGTGTGTGTGTGTGTACAGATAATTGTATAAAGAAGATGAGGCACTCAAGGTTGAAGAAAAGTTTTTTTTATTTTTAAACTCAAGTTCATATAACTGGTAGCTGATTGTAGTTCAATTCAAACCCTCAAAGTTAGTTTCTCTTTTCAAACTGCATCTTCTTTCTGCTCTACCTTTGTCTAAAATACTTCACCCATTCATTCAAAATGTCCTCTAGATTATTCTGGTTCTAAAGATGTTCAGACTTTTAAAGTCCTGGTTAATTTTGACTTGAACAATAATTAAGTTTCTAAGGTGTTATATAATCTTATTGACTGTTAGCAGTGGGTATTGTTAGGAGTAATCTCTGTTCACAGGTGATTGAGGGCCCGTTTACACGACTACAAAAACAGCCGTAAAAGTTTAGGGTTTGTTCAACTTTACCTTTCATGGACATGAGAACGCTGCCTGAATCTGCAAACCTTTGAAAACAGGTGCTGCTGACTGTGCTACATGTGTTTTTGCTCTTCCAAAAAAAAGGTGGATTTTCTGCTTCAATACTCTGACCAGCAGAGTTATAGTCACCAGGGACTGAGTCAATCGCTTACATCGCCATCTACTGGCCTGGCATGCTCGCTACCGCCCTTTCAGTCACGTATCCTTATCACACCGTGTCCTTGTGTATCCATTTCTGCTAACAACGTTGTCGGGTGAACGTGTTGAGGAAGCAGCATCTGTCATCACGCCAAAGGATGACACCCTGATCCTTGCAGCGTTACAAAGTACTCAAGAAATAAAGACATAGAGGCTCGTCTCCTGCTCGCAGACACAACCCCCGCTCCACTGTAGTGCGCTCACTTCCATCTATACTGCAAATGTAAACTCAAAGAGGGCAGAATGATGAAGAGGAGATTATAATGAAGATGAGGAAAGTGCAAATATTAGCACAGGCTCCTGAGCAGCGGCTCCGCTCTTTTACAATAGCTGAATGAACCCCGGCAGCAAATGTGGGACAGTGCGGTGGCGAGGGCAACTCACGGCTCGAGTGGAGACGTCTGAGACGGAAGATGGTAGAGAAAATTCTGTGTGTGTGTGTGTGTGTGTGTGTGTGTGTGTGTGTAGTAATTTCTAAATGTGAAATGCCCTGTGTCCCGCCTCAGGGAAGCGCACCGCCCTGCGGATGACACTCAGACTGCATTATAACCATTAATGAAAAAGTTAATGGGGCATTTTCTTACATATCATATACATTCGGACTGTTGGCGTGCACAATGATGGCGATGCCTTCGCGGACACTCGCTGCAGAAAAGGAGGACTAATGTGTTTTTGTGGCCATCAAAAGTTGCGAATAACAGAGCGTCCACAACAAAGCCCGGCCGCCTCACGCTTGTGTGACGCATGATTTTGCATGCGGCCGTTATTGCAACATTTACTCCTCCTGAGGGTTCTGTAACCCAACGCTCCCTGATGCACGATGCCGTGTCATCCTCAAGTTTATTAACGTCATCATTTCCAGTGTGTCAGCGACACACACACACACACACACACACACACACACACACAGACTCCATCAAATCCTCAGGAAGCATCCCAAAAAGACAAATGATGTAGATTGTATATTTACTTTATGTTTTTAAAATACTTTACATGTTCACAAAAGCTCGTTGCTGCTGCTTTAGGTCCTGGTTTACTCTTATTTGGTTTAATGCAGATCCACTTTATTGAATTAGCTATAGCTTAGTTGGACACAGAGGGGTTTTTTTTAGCCATGAAAAGCTCATTTCTGGTCATAAAAGGGAGACTTATAGTCATAGCAAGATTTGAAATCATTTTCAAATAATCCCCAAATACCCGAGTTTTTACATTTGTTGTTTTTGAGTTTTCAGAAACAGGTTTGACATTTCTCCGGAAACACGCACCTGTAATCAATGATTACACAGACACACACACACACACACACCTGTACTCAATTGTCACAGTGACTTTATAAGAGCAGAAGCACTTTAGCAGCTTCGGCTTCACCATGAAGCTCATTTTCTTTTGGTTTGCTTGTTTTACTGGTGGTCTCTGAGGGTTTAATGCTTTATTTTCATTCCTTAAAGTGTGTCATTAAATCCTCGATTCCTCCTCTTATATGACTTTTGCAAAAACAAGACAAAGCAGTTTGCCTGTTTGCTTTGATCTTTGTTTTCTTTGTTCTGGCTGAGGAGTCAAAATGGGACTTCTTGTCCTGAGCTTAAAACCTGGACAGTTGACAAGCAGTCAGATGTCTTTGCTGCCTGTTGATGTCACCTGCGTGAGGATTCTCATTAATCTTTACATCACTGATAGATTCTTCAGTGTTGTATCAAGGAATTTGGTCCAATCCGTTATATGGATTAAAAGTTGCGGCTGTTTCTGTTGCTGTTCAACAGTGTTTTAACTAATTTCATCACTAATTAGACTGAGGAAGCCTAAGAACCTGTTTCAGAGGTCTCCAAGCTGACTTCATTCCACAACTTTCACTATTTCTACTTTTAATGTCCTTTTTTTCATTACGTGGTCCTGATATTTTACATAAACGACAGCCAATAAAAGCTCTCCCATTTCCATTTCCCTTCCCTCACTCCCCACCTGACTCACCTCTTATCCCATTATTCTACGTGCTACGCTGCCTCCTTCGCCCCCGTTACTGGCGAGTGGGTGACTGCAATGGGCTATAACCCAGCATGCCGCCTTTCGACTTGGCGCTACCTGCTATGCTAATATCGTTAATCAATAGAGCCCAGATTGTCTTTGCTCCGTTTCAGAGGATCTAAGGGTCCCAGTGGTGCACAGGTACAGTCCCCCCCCCCCTCCCTTTTTCTCTTTTCCCTCGCTGAAAGAAAAGCTCATTTCCGAAGCCCCCCAAGATGGCCGACTTAATGACGGCCACAGAAGTTTTTCCAACAAATTTCATGGGGCATGATCCTAAGATAATAGCTTTTCAGCCCCAATGACAATCCAATTACCGTGCCAATCAAAGCCCACGGCATGCCGTCTAATTATGATCAAATCTGGCTGTCAGCTCAAACACTAAAACAGCAGCTTTAAGTCCAACAAATCACAGTTTAGAGCTGGAACTCGGCTTGTTCATCCCCGATTGGTGCGCTTTAGCTTTGTTTGACAAAAAGGATATTTAGCCAGAGTGCAGTGGTGATAGTTGACATATCACTCAATAATGATCCAGAATAACATTTTTAATAGGCTTCATTGTTCATTTCATAGCATGTAAGGTAAAAAATATATATATATATATACGCATATCGCAAAAAAGAGGAAGAAAAAACCCACATCGGATCTGAACAGTCACTCACACATGCTAACAAATAAAAAGGCAGCATCAATAACACAAATGATTAAACATTCATGGCCTTTTCAGTGGAACATCTGCTGCGTATGGGGCTGTAGCCTCGGGGACCGGGCGAATCAAGAGGATTTCAAGAAAGCAATAAGTCTGGGTGGGGGGAGGCAGCGGGAGATTTATACATGCACACACGTATGCATGCATCGGTACACAATTGTATGAGTGTGCGCATAAACATGGGGAGTAAATACACACCAGCATGGATGCAAACGAGCTGCCCTCCCTTACATTCCGCTAGATTTTATCCTCCCTGTCAGAGACACGGATAAATCTGCGATCGTGTCATAATTTGCTTTCAAACATGTAAAAGGTGCTTTTTTATCTGAAGCAAATATGTTACGAGATTTAAAAAGGGTGAAGAAATTAAGGCTAAATACGTCTGTTCTGCGTCGAATTCTAATACAGCAGTTTAGCACCGCAGCTTCTGTCTTGCTAGCAACAAGGTTCACTCAGGGGTCAAGAGGCTACAGATAAATCATCTGTTAGCATTTGCATCCTCTTGCAATGGTTTTATGCTTCGCTGGGTCACCGGTGCAGCCTGAACTGGGCCTCACCAGCTTTTCTTAACCATCATGATCGTGTTCACTTTCAGGCAGGACCCAGGATGAAATTTGGAGCACATTTTTATGGATCCAGCCCCGGTGCCTGAGCTCCCGCCACCAGAACACTCTTTAATCACTTCATTTCCGGAAGTTGCTTCTGTCCATAGCAGCACATGAGCCTCAGTTTTATGTTTATCACAGCCCTGATCTATAAATAACAAGGTAAACGGCTGCTTGCAGGCGGGAGGGCCGAGCCTCTGGAATGCTAAAGGGCTCTATCATTACAGCTGACAACTGCTAATATGCAGCCCTGCAGGTCAATCACTGCAAATTACAGGGACTCAGTTTCACGCCGTCATTTGCGTGTCCGGCGTGCGAGGTGTCGATCGGGCCGCTGCAACGAGGGTTTATGAGGAAGCGCCAACTAAGGGAAGGCTGTGGTCTTCCACTGAGCATGAATGCCTTTGAAGTACAGCAGGGGGTTGGTTGGTCTCAGAGTTTAGCTGGAATGTTCTTACTTTATTAATGAGCTGTATCCACATTGTGTTGAATGACCGGTCAGACAGTAACAAAGCAGCCCTCTCTGTCACACAGGCGCTGGTCAATAGTTGTTGGGCCTCCTCCTATAAACAGGGTCATCATCTTGACCTCCAGTGCATCCAGGAGGACCTCTTGTGATGCGATTCACTGTTGGATGAAGATCATCCCTCCAAAATTTAGACTTTTTCCTCAGAGCTCAAACCGGT
Organism: Takifugu rubripes; assembly: GCF_901000725.2. Classification (NCBI taxonomy): domain Eukaryota; kingdom Metazoa; phylum Chordata; class Actinopteri; order Tetraodontiformes; family Tetraodontidae; genus Takifugu; species Takifugu rubripes. The sequence goes on from NC_042288.1 coordinate 9,255,438, forward strand.
TACCTTTGTTTCTCATGACATCATCCCTATCTTCAGTAATCTAGCTCCATCCTGACTCTGTGGGACCCAAGGCTTTAGGAATGTGTTTCACAGTCGATAAAGATCTGCACGTGAGAAGTGAAGTTGTCAAAAGTACGTACCTTAGCTTCTGTCTAGGCCACATTTGGGATGGACAAAAAGAAATATTTGGCAAGGAGGGTTCTGATTATGCTCCATAACTGGAACGCGACGCTGCCAATTCAGATGTAACCACAAATTCAACATATTTGTAGAAACCTGGAGGATCATCAGCCAAAAGTAGGCCCAGTTTGACTTCCTCATAACAGCAACCAGCTTTTACATGTTGCTGCTATTGTTGGCAGCACATTGACAAAAACAACTGCTGATGTGAGCTGCCAGAAGAAGAAAAATCCACATCCTGTTTCAAGGAGCTGTGATTTCACTATATTGAGAAAAACACCTCAGCCAACTTGTTGTTCTCCAAAATATAAAATCTTCTTCAGAGCAAACTTCAACAACATTACGAGTATACTGAACTTTAAAAACTGTCCCTCTTTTTATTTAAAAAAAAAAGTCTTACCATTACCTCACGTCTCACTTGATATTTTTGTAATATTAATTTTATGATGTTCCCGGGGATGAAAGAACTGAAAGATAAACCAAATCCCCCTTTCAGCTGTGTTTGGCCACCAGCTCTTGGTAATTTTATGCCGTTTTCATAAGAAATTATATTTATCACGACACTCGGATGCCATAAAGCAGCAGATTGTCATGCATGGGGATTGTCACATAAATCACTCCTCTATATTTTGACATATGATGGGTATAATGGGCAGATTATGTGCTTTCCTTTTTAGTTTCTTCTGTGTCTCAGCCATGCCATGAAAACAAACACCTTTAATAAAGTCACAGGCACAAAAGAGACGGGGGCCCAATCCGCTCCCACATGTACAAAAAACCATTAGACGCACTCGCTGGTGTCGGTGAAGCTGCATATAGAAGCAGCTCGCAGATGAAGATGCGTAATCGTTGGACAAACTGCGCACACCAACCAAATTCATGCACTAACGCGATTAATGGCTAAAAATGTGGCTCAGAGGATGAAGCGGCGACGTGAACTAAAACTGGCTTTTGTTACGAGCACAGATGGAGCGTCAGTTAAATCAGGAAGAACAAGAAGCCCTCAAAGTCCCGATTTTGCTTAGATTGGGCTGCTAATAAAGTCTGATCTCCACATATGAAGATGGCGACTCTGGAGGAGAGCTGAGAAGGCCACAGACCTGCTTAGGCCGCCTCCACACCCTGTGGTCCTCCAAGCTGGGAACAGTAGGATCTCCACTGACTGCTTCTCCTCTACTCGGACCTGTCGTCATCACCCACTCGGGAAATTGAGATCTGTCCTTCTGTGCTAGTACATCTTCAGATGTTCAGGCAGAACAGTCTTACGGGCTTTGCAGCACATCGTCAGTCCAATGTGGTCTCCAAAATTGAGCAGGAACTCTAGTTAATTTTCAGTTTACTGGCTTGTTTTGTTTTTTTGGAAGAGGTGTCACTTGTAATGACAAACCACATCTGAGAAAATGGAGGGATGTCATTTATTTCTGTTTGTCTTCTTCTGGCGTGACCCATTCTCTGGAGTGGCTGTTGGTGATGAAGGTTTTCACTGTCAATTCTCAAGGGCTGCAGCTAGTCAATTAGCACGCTAACAGCAGCGTATATGGGTAGTGGTGCTGTTGTAAATTCTGGATGGAGAAATTGGAAGCAAGTGAGCAGCGCGGGTGTTCGATTCCTAACTCCACCTGTTAAAATGTTGAAGAGGGTGTCGATAAAACCGGACTGGCTGTAATCGTGTAGATTTGGCCGGCGGGACAATGGTTTTTCTGCTTATCCAAGGATTTTCTGAATCGACGACGGTGCCTCGGTTGTTTTTTTCTGGCCTGAATTTCTGACAGACACCAGGGAATCGGGGCTCCTCTTTCATATTTTTCTCAATATTTCACACCAACGTTCCTTTTTAACTAGATCTACGCTCTCACTGTGACGAAAAAAAGAAAGTTAACTTAATTAAATATGCATTGCGATGCAGTCAAATTTGTCTCTGATTAAAAGAGCAAGTTTTGTTTTATTCCTCCATGTGAAATAATCTTAATTATAGAAACTTTGAGAATCACTTTCTGAAAAAAATCAAAAGCAACCATCTGGACACAGTTTGGTGGATGTCTGGAGGACTTCAGTGATCTGTTCAAAGAGGAAGTGCAAAGGCAAAACAGGAAGTGAGGTCATAGGAGGCTGACGAAAGAGAAAAGTTTATTGTAACAGATTGACAAGAAAAATGGAGTTAAATAACAACTGCTTTACATAATAAAAGAGCAGTTATATCAGATTTCTCTTTTATAACTGGCTTTGGTGGACTTTTGGGTTTAACTTGATGAGCTTGACCATCAAAACCGGAGGTTAAAGTTCAGATGAGAGTGCTCCATTTTCAGGGCTTCTCCTCCTGGCAGATTTTGGTATGAATCCCTTCTTTTAAAATGAAGAAATCTTGATACAACCAGCTCTTTCAGAGAGGTTAGGGGCTGTCAAAAGATCTTAGAATTTAGGATTAGCAGACTGCATTTGTGCTTCTATAAAAACAGTCATATGTGGGAAAGATTCAACAGCAAAGCCACGTCAAAGCAGAATAATAGTATATGATGTAATTGTCCTCCATCAAATGCTTTCTGTCGATTCATCCTGTCCACCGTTCCCAAATGTACTCCACTTCAGCTGGCAGAGATTAGCGTTCCTTTGTCTCCTAAGGATTTTCTTATTTTTCCAAATTGGGTAGAAACCATTAAGAGAAGAAGAACCAATCAGCCTTTCCAGTCGTCCGTCTTTATCAAACATGAGGGAGCTCAAACAAAAACCTACTCAGGTTTAAATGGTCAAAATGTCAATTAGAAGGGAAAAAAATCATCATTAGGTTTATTACTCAAATTAACAGCTCCCTTCAACCATTTAAATCTTCACTGGTTTCCACCGTTAAAAAGGGGGCTGTTTTTTCTTTTTCTTTTCTGTCTTGGTAGCCAGACACGTCTCTCCCTTTGGACTCTGACGGGGTGATTTTGGAGGTATTATATTCATGAGGGGTTCCAGTAATTGGATTAAATTGGTTCCAGAATGTAGCAATTTATATTATAATATCCCATTACTTCTAATACTGTTCTTAATTAATTAGCCTGATTTTTTTGGTCCGTGTTCCTGATAAGTTAAGTTGGCTCAGGAGGAGATCTGTCCCTCTGTGGCGTCTCGTGGATCTACATCCGTCACAGACACCTGGACACAATACACAAGGTTGAGGAGAATCTCTTGGCTCACGGAGAAAATGACCTTAAAGAGAAGAGAAAAAGGAGGATTTCAGTTCTCACACAGGCAGCCGAGGCTGATTTATATCCAAGACACAAACAGTTAGAAAGGGTGGTGGAGACGCACACCAAGTCCGGTATCATCACCTGCCGCTCTAACAGAGATCCGGCTTTAATGTGGAAGGGCAATTCTCCTTTGAATACAACAAATTAATATCATTTTCAAACAATTTCCATATGCAAATATGATTTAATCAAGTAAATGAACTCTCAAATGTGCTGCCTGAGGGCTAAAAGTGAGACGTGTGTGTGTGTGTGTGTCTATGTCTGTCTGTGTGTGTGTGTGTGTGTGTGTGTGTGTGTGTGTGTGTGTGTGTGTGTGTGTGTGTGTGTGTGTGTGTGTGTTTTATATAAATGTGTTTGTGAACTTATCTGATTTTATATTGTGTTGCATTATTGATCATTTAGATTATATTTTGTTGTTGAATCTGAAGATGATTTAATCAAGATTTTATGTTTAAACACTGAGTGCATATAAACCAGAAAGAGAACAGATATCTTTTATAACCATCAACAAAAATACAGAGGAATTTATATCCTTGAATGTCTGTTGCAGTATAGAATAGTTTTATTTAGATTAGTGTGACGGTGTAATATTAATTCCGACACACACAATAGAGGCAGTCTGGACTGTAACAGACACTTTATAAATAAACTAAATCGAATATAAACGTCTTTACATGCTGAAGAGCAGAGCTACACTGTTTTTATAGTGCGGGGAGGAGACATCAATTCATGTTTCAGAGGGGAAAACATGATTATAATCCTGACCATCATCCTGCGCACTCCTGACATGTTGATAATCTGTTTCATTACCCTCCTCTGTGAGGGTTGTGTTGTTCTGGTACCGCTCAAGAGCAATGACAACATTAAAACATGGGAGAGGTGTCCACCGCCCCCTGGTGGCGGGTAGCAGTAGCACCCCGTCGGTGGTAGGAGAACTTCCTGATGGAAAGGATGACATCATGGGTCAGATGCACTGTTCTTAACCAAATTGTCTCCGGAACCTCCGTTTTCTTGAAATAGCGAGCTTATGTTTGGGTAGTCATGCTCTGTGGTGGTAGGGCCAGAGGTTTTTAAAGTAGAATCTCAGAAGACTGGTGCGCTTTAAAGGTGCGTGATGATCTGTGTCTTCTGCTTCAGTGCTCCGACCTGTTCCTGTCTTAAACGTGGGCGTTCACACTGTATATTTAATCCACCCCCCATATGACCTGCAGCAGCGGACTCAGAGACAGTGGTATTTCTCACCAGAACTCGTCAGTCCTCGCTGTGAATAATTTGGAGCTATTCTTGGGGCCGGTGCCATCGCTCTTTGACCAGAATACAGAAGTGTGAAGACACATGGTCCAGGAGGTGGTTTCGCCACCTCCTTTTACAGTTTCATATCCATACAGCCCGACTGGCTTTGACTCCAGAAGGTGTTAAATGGTCCAAACCAAAGAGACAGTTTAGGGGTTATGTCAGTTTATTAATATTAAACTAAACTGTCTTATAACACATAATGTATGCTTGACAGCTAAACCATCCGTGCTGATGTGGTTCCTGTTTGGGTTACAAACAGGAACAGGAGTTGTGAATCATGGAATTTTACAGAAAGACACAGAGCATTATGGGAAATATGCTTCAATCACACTGCTCGGAGTCAGGATATCTTCCCTACTGCTGCTTCCATTTTGAATATCCCCTTTAAAGACTTTCTGTTGAAAGAGGCGCGCTGGTGCTGGTGCTTGAGTCAGCCTTTCAATGCCTAAATAGAGAGTGAAGAGTAATGACGAGTACTGACTGATCCCTGGATATCAGGAAACTGGATTTATTCCTGTTTGTTGTCCGTTCAAATTACACAGTACCATTATTGCATACAGTACTGTAAATTAATTTCGAAATAAATTCTAAAAATAGCCGCAGGTCACTATAAAGCTGATTTACTGTCTTTATGGTTTAAACTCCACGTAAAAACAAGGATACACATATGTGACACATGAAGCCATGAAAAATACCTCTCACAACCGATGGACACTGTCTCACCGCTAATAGAGAAATAAGATTTTTTTAAAGAGGAACACCTCAGCCACACGACGCTTTGAACTGTTTGGTGTTGCCTAGGAGAAGCTTATCTATCGTCACAGCAATGAGCTGCAGGAATGTAATTCGACATTACATGAGGTCAGACACTGGCAGCTGACTGGTGTGACACATCCGTGACATGCTTCAAATTATCATGCAGCCGCGTCAATTAAAAGCGTGAAATGCACTTACAGGACGAAGCCCGAGCCCCAAACCAGCCTGGGATAAAATAAGTGTGGACGGACATACCTGAGCTACGTAATGAGCATACGTGCAAAAGGCCTAGAGGGAATAATTCTGGATGGACGTCTGAAATGGGAGTGAAAGCCCTGATACTTTTATTTTACCCTGCCAGGATAATCATTCTGTTTATCCATTAACCAGTATCTTTATCCACTTTCTCCCAGTATAACCAGTCTGCTTCTCCCTCCTATCCCAGTAAGTCTTTCCTACTAAAAATAGTCAGTTTACCCTCTCTTTCCCAGTATGCCCAGTCCTTTTCTCCTCTCTTTAAGTATGACCTACCTGAATTAACCCCTGATTTATCCAACTGTTTACCAGTTAAACCAGCCCATTTCTCTTTTCTATCCCAGTTTAACCATTTCTACATTCTGTCCCAGTCTAACCAATCCATTTGTCATCTCTGTCCAAGTATATCCATTTTTTTCTCCCCATCCCAGTAAAACCAATCCATTTCTTGTGTCTGTCCCAGTAAAACCAATGTCTTCCCTGTCCTGCTATAATCAGTGCCTAGTGCTCGTTGGCGTGGTGATGCAGGGGATGATGTGGTTTATTAAAACTCCCACTGAAGATCTGAACATTGAACGCAGCTGCCGAGCTTCCCGCCAACAGCGGAACACTTTGAAGTGACACAGGAGCGTGAACGTCTCGTCAGCGGCGCCATGTGAGTTCGGCTCCGCGCTTTCATCACACTAAACAGCGGTGCTGTTTGCACAGCGATTCTATTCTTTTCCGTCCTCACCTGCGCCTGTTGTTGTCACCTCGCAGCGCATAAGCTCACAACTGGTGTGGGATTGTGTCTCGGTTTGAAATAAGGTGGGGAAACAGTGCAAATAGAGGTAGTTCCGATGGTGACGGACAGACAAAGAGGGCTGCACACCGGTGGAAGAAGAACGGATATGTGTGTGTGTGTGTGTGCGTGTGTGTGTGTGTGTGTGTGTGTGTGTTCCCCCTGCTGCAGTCTCACACCATCTCAACTTCTGCTGCTCATCGTCGGCGGTGTAATAACAATATCACTCATCTCATATCCTCGGCTTACTTTGCTTCCCCCGCCGCCCCCTCGCTCCACATTTATCACATTCATTTGATATTCAGAAATAAATGTAGCAGAAAGAGAATAATGCACCTCCCGTACGCGCCGTTCATTACAGATACATTTACATGGGGGGTTTGCCGCCGCGGTTTCAAATGGAGCGCTGTTTGCCGGCATTTCTCACATCTGCCGAGACGGGGTGCAGCGGGTCGGGGTAGTCGTCGTCACATTAGTGCTATCAGTGAGCGATGATAAATGGGCCGATCTATCCATCTCCACTGTCACATTCATAAAAGAAATTTGGCCTTCGTCAGGGGAATCAAGCAAGACGCCGTAATATCCGCAACATGTATCCATCAAGTCTAACTTGAGACATATCGGAACACCGTCGTGAACATACCTCAGTGAATAATATTTCACCCGTGATAATGCAGCATGTACCCAGTGAAAGGGAAAAAAATCTGCATTTTTCTGTCTCGGCTGTGGAGGACGGCAGAGGAGGTGGGCTACTGATCATATTCAATCTGGAGGCGATCATGTAAATAGCCCTCCATCTTGGGAAGGCGATATGCAAAGTAGCCCGTCTCCCCTGTGTCAGGATCAGATTAATGGAAACCTAAAAGTGGGAATTACGGCCCTTATCCGGCGCACTGTTCCGGGGAGGGGCCGAGATACGAGCCCTGAGGGAATCTGCCTGGTTCAAAGCCCATTCCTCTGGTTAAGGAACTCGCTAAGATCCGTGCACCAAGGTGAAGGGTAATTTCCTTTGATATTCAGCAATGCATTACTGTATGTAGTGTGCATGCAGCATGCCCCGCTGGCTCTCCCGGTGCATGTGTGGAGATGTACCCGCGTGTGTAATATGCAAATGTATGCGCGCACAGAGGAGGAGCAGTAAACAACATCATGGAGAGTGGACGGAGAGCCGCAGCGGTCATGTTCACGTGGTTAAAATCTGTGCCAAGTGTGTTTGCATCGTTGCAGCTTGGGAGGAGAGACCGGAGGATCCGTTCTATCCGCTCCCGCCGGGATTTGACGTTAGTTAGCCTGTTAGCCTTGGCCCACTTAAAAGTGCAACAAAAACAGTTCCACTGACGCATTAATTAGCGCCACATAAATATAACCCGGGAGTGCATTGTAAGTGCGCAATGATACCAAGTTCACAAAAAATGCTCCCCCCACCACTGCTGGGGGTACAGGGTGGTGGTGGTGGTGTGGTGGTGGAGCGTGTGGTGAGGGGGGTGTCCATAAAAAAACAACAATAATGGTGAAAGAGAAATGTTCAATAAATCAACACGTGTTGGCACCTCCTCCTGATTTTAACAGAAATCATGTTCAGACTGATATCAAAGGCTGGCGTTAAATCTGGTTTGATGTCCAGGGTGGGACCGTGCACGTGGGGGTTGCTCCGTGCACTCAGCGTGGATATGACTACAAGCCTGAATTCATTACCTGGAGCTCGCCACGTCCTCCTTGCGGAGGCCGCCCTGTCGGGAGAGTCTCTGTGACGGCACCTGTGATATCCCATCAGACCTCTCGCAGGCGCGGCATCAGGTAAACGCCGCCGGCTCACCGACAATAACAAAAGCAGGAGGCGGCGGCTGGATTTCATCAGAGTGGCTGAAGTATTACAAGAGGCCATCCACAGAAGTCTTTCCACTATATCTTATATTCTTTTCTCTTTCGCTCTCTCCGTCCCTCAGTCAGCCTTTTTACTATTCATTGAGATCCAATTGAGTGTTGGCACTCCCCCATTCCCCCACCCCACCCCACCCCACCCCTCTGCTGCTCTGCTTCAATTTGAATAATACATAACTCGGCCGAGCAGTGACATCACCCACATGAGTCCACGCGTCCTCACAGGGAACCTCTCGCGGCTGCCAACTGGTCCCGTTGGTGTTTTTGACTTTTCCTGCGTCTTTTATTTTCATTTTTAATAATGAAAGCCTGAACTGAACCCTGTGTGTGTGCGTGCGTGTGTGTGTGTGTGTGCGTGTGCGGCGTCCTCTGGCTCCTCTCTCCTCCCCAACACTAGTGCAGACAAGAGAATCAGTGGACGATTGAATGCAATTACAGTGCACAGGCCAGACAATAAAGATTGATAGTGCTCTCGCCTTTTATCGCGCACCAAACATGCCAGAGGTTAAAGTCTGTGAGCCTCGAGCCGCTGGTATTCTAATAATGATTGAAAATATGCCATCAGAGTGGGAAAGGTATGAATAAAGGAAGAGAGGAGGGGTGGCTTTTTTTAATTTGGGGGGTTGTCTGATCTGTGGGGGAATGTTTGCATGTTTCATTTATTTTCAAGTGACATTCGGATGTTTGTTTTCGTTAATAAAAACTGACGGTTCCTCTTGTCAGTTACATTTTCCTCATAATGAGAGCCAGGAAAAAAGCGCCATCCCATACTTGTCAGGACCTTTGCAGTATTTTTCGTTTTTTATATCAAAGTTTTAGAAATGATGAATTTCAGAATTTGCTTTTCTGTGGCTGTAGGCAGAGGTTAATCGACTGGTCCTTCTCTTCAGAAGGATGAAAGTGGGCATCTACATCATGGCGCTGTCTCCTAATAGTCGCACTCATCCTGTTTTTTGATGCAGTTGTGACCCTACAAATAAAGGTCAATGTTTTCGGTATTACAGCTATGAGGTGGTTTCTCCCCAGCTCACCGAAATGCAGCACAAGCTGAAGAATTAAAAATCAACAGAAATCGTTAAAGCGAGACATCTTCTGTCACCGCCGTGTATGAGTCAAAGCCGCCCCGCATCCTGAACCAGACCTGGAGTCGGGGCGTGGTTCCAGCCAGTGTGGAGCAAAGATGATCAGAGGGAAAACCCTGTATGTATAAACCCTCTATAAAACCCTGTCTCTGTGGCAACGTTACCTCCGAGACCAGATGTGCAGCAGTACATCTGCTTTTACCCATTTAATTATTCTTACTTTTGTCTGAAACACTGAAATCTGACATTTCTTGACACGCTTGGAAGTGTTATGTCCTCAAACATTAAAAAAGCCTCTTTCATAGCTACAGAAATAATTCCACAAAGACACAATAGTGGATTTTTCTTTTTCTCGGATGCAGGATTCATCTTGACATGTCAAAGGAGTCTTTTTATTAAGTGTTCGCGGTACAAAAATGTGCTCATCAGCGAGGAAGACGCATTTGAATATTTGGTTGCCATTGATGCACAATGCATCACGATGAAGGACTAATGGCAGACGGTGACCAAGGACAGATCTTTGAGGAGGAAAAGAACAAACAAAGAGCGGGACAGAGGAGGAAGACGAAATTGACAGCAGGAGAAAAGGGACAAAAGAGGATAAAACACAGGAATTTTTTTTGTCAATTTTAAATAGAGAAACGGCCACCGGAGAAGCAGAGGATGACTGACGGAGTGATTGTTCTATTATGTGGATGACTGGTCACAGCCCTCTAACACGTGAGCGTGCACATGTGGCAGCTTTCTTCTCGGGCTGCTGTTGATTATTTCTGTTTGATTAAGTGACATTCTCCTTCAGTCATTCTTTCTCGCAGCAAAAACACACTTTTACTTGACACAACATTGTCTTTCTTCACACATCTCATTGTTTCATGAGGAATGAAAAAACAGAAATACGCCTGACACTTCCTCAACGTGCCATTCTGACTGCGTTTCATCTGATTCTATTATTACTCGTTTTGTCACTGTCTTAATTTCATACCATGACTTTGTTTTGTGGCTGTTGCGATCAGGAGTTTTTGTTTTCTGATGTGATTTTTCTTCTTCTCTCACTTCTCATTCACTCTTTTGCTTGAACAGATCCGGAATAAAAATTCAGAACAATTATCTTTGGGGATAATTACACATACACACCTGAGCCCTGGAAAAGGTACGGTGAACGGGCCAAAATCAGCTTTATTCACACCAGGCGAAAAAAATAACGGTTTGTTTGCAAATTGCAAGTGTCACATTTCACATGGTCACAGGAAACAAGTCGCCGTGCGACGCTCAAGATGATGGAAAAAGTCTTCGGAACAGAACCTGTTCACTGTGATGAATGTGATTAGCACTGCTTTCCTGCCCTCCCAGGCAGGCTGGAAAATCTAGTTTGCAAAACTTGTAGAAGGGGATAATGCAAAGACGGTGTAAACACAACGTATGAGACGTCTTCTGTCCACATGGAAATCAAAGGGACGGGAAGGCTGCTGGATCCCGCAGCTCTCTCATAAGATCACGATGAGAGAGTCCATTTCTAATAATCTCGCAGGAGCTGGCAGGCGTGGACGGCGCCAGCAGTCGGCTAACCCAAAGTTTGAGTTTGCGTCCTTGCTGACCAACGATCGGGTTTTATCCTTAATCCAGGGATAATTTGTGTTTACTTGCAGTCACAACCTAACACAAACAAGCCGGGCGGCAGATCCCTAATCTGTCCACCCGCACACGGGGTTGTGCGGGACCAGCAGGCGCCGGGGCGGCGTGTTTACCCCACTGCTCTGGTGTATTTGCATATGAAACAGTGTCCTCAGATAATTCTCCAGGAAATATTAGCAGATTAGGAGCTGATAGGATTAATGTAGGGCGTTTCGGCATGCTCTGATACAGAGGAGCTCACGGGCTGTGCGGAATGATGTAAATCATCAACACACACACGTGTGCACGCGCGCACACACTCACCCCTGAACCTGGCAGAGATACAGGAAGCAGTAGGTCCATAGATAACAGTCAAATCCAGACACCTATTTAAAAGGTTGATATTTTAGTAGTAAATATGTAGGATTCCTTCATTATTTGACAACTCCCCCATCTGCCGTGTTTTCCATTTAAGATGCTTATCTGAAATGTCAAAGAGAATTATGCTGATAGCAGTCGCTATGAATAGGGGCCTACGCCGTCCCCGATAAGGACGCGCACAGACTCGTACTCAACACTGGATTTCCCACACAGCTACAAAAAAGTCAGCCTAATTCCACGCTAACATGAATATGCCAGTGGCCCCTCCCTCCTGCTGAAAGAATTCTGGTCCACCGTGAACCGATCCTCGCTCCCCTTACCTCTGCCACGACAAAAATGCCACGGTAATGTCAGGAGAGATGTAACGATTTAGATCCCGATGATTGTCCCGTGTCAGCCGCGCATCCGCCGGCTCCCGGACGAGTTGATTAGAGTTGGGACATCAAAAGAAGCTCAGGGTAGAGATAAGACAAGGAGGGGTTGTGGGGTGAGGGGTGACGGTGGCGCCGGGGAGGGGAGGGGAGGGAGGGGGGCTTTAACGTGTTTCCCATCAGGAATTAAGACGCAGGAGGAGTTTCAGACAAAGTTTTGCCTTCGTCTCGCCTTGCGCTATCTTTAAAGAGCTGCCAGTGACTCTGGCTTTTTTGCATAAGAGCAGAGATAATCTGAGCCTGTTTAGATCAATTAACGAGGAGATAGTGAGCGCAAGCGAAGTGACAGGAGCGCGCACAAGTCAGATGGGTGTTTATGGGAGTGTGGCGAGGGTGAACCTGCTATTTCTGTTCTAAACAAACGTCCTCGCAAAGATGAGAGTCGCAAAATTCAAATTGTATCTTTGGCTCAACGATGGGTGTGTGTGTGTGTGTGTGTGTGCGTGTGTGTGTGTGTGTGTGTGTGTGTGTGTGTGTGTTAAAAAGAAAAGGCGAAGAATAAATAAGATATATTTATTAGTTCCTTCAAGGTTTTGGTTTATTTTTTCACATTCATATATTAAATGTATTTGTATCATGCTTGTCTCGTCATGTAGATCATCAGTTCGGTGACCTTTGCTCCAGACAAGTGTTTTTTTTTTCTCTTTTATAACCCAAATCCAGCCGTCAACAACTGCTGCTCACATTGTTGCATTCTGGGAGCTGACCATTAGGTGTCAGAATCCTTCCCACTACAATTTTTAAATATATATATAGGAAACTTTCCATTGGTCAAGAAAATAAATGAAAATCCACTCGTTTGAAGTCTCAGCACTCAATTCTCACCAGGAAAGTATATTTTAGAAAGGCAGCAGCCCATATTTATCATTCCCCAAATCTTTAAATGCTCGGTCAGCAGTCACCCTTGTGCTGAGCCAAAGCTAACAGCGTCTCCCTTTGAACAAGGCTGCACTATGTGACCAAAAGGCAGCTGTGTTGTTTTTGATAAACAAGACCCCTTCAGGACACCAAGAGTTGTACACTTTGTTCCTGCATTTCCCCATTTACCTCTCTTGTCCTCACCCTTTTACCTATTCTCATTCCATCCTCAGCCCTCAGAGGTCACAAACACTTCCTGGCACCAGCTGTCCATCGTATAGCAGACCAAAAAGGTGTGCGAGGATGTGTGCATTGGCGTGGGGTAATTAATTATACTCAGGCCATATTTTGCATAACGTCTCTCCTCTGCCCCCCTTCATGCCGCTGAGGGTTCAGAGGCTGCTTCCGCTTGTTGATAACATCTCCAATAACAATTAGATTGGAAACGTGTAATTTGCCAAGGAGAAAAAAGAGGAATCAGTCAATAGTCTCTGTTGCTTTTGCGTACTAAATACAGTTTGGAGCTGCAATGATTAAACAGCAAAGACCTAAACTCTGTTGTCCCCAGAGGAACGTACAGTGAGTAGTCTTCTTTGGTCCTGTACACATTAAAACACCACCTTCAATTTCTCATTTCCTCAGTGCTAAATTGTCTTTATTTGAAAAGCACTTAAAAGTTAAACTGCTGGCTCACCTGTGCTGGTCTGCACAGGCCGGTAAGGTAGGAACATCCTTCCAATCCTCAATTAAAACAAAGGCTTTTAAGATGTGAATGCAGGAGATGAGTGGAGTGCGACATCTTCTCGTAATAGAATTGGACAGGCAAGGGCTGATCCTTTTGTGTTAAATAGCCTTAGAATTCATTAAATAATCTCATGATATTCACCTTGACATTATAATTATTTCAGGGAATTTGACTTGGAACGGTAAGTATAAATGCAGTTATTAAACTTCTCCCTTTTTGTCAGCCATGCAGAGAAGCAGGGACCTACTGTACTTTTCAACCTGAATCCATAGTAGTTTCATCGTCCTACCGTTGGGAAAAGACCCCGATCCTTTTAAGCATGTATCCAGACTGACCCCGTCCTTTCATCAAAAGTGATAAAAGCTTCGCCTTTACTTCTGATGCCACCTCCCCCCGCCTTCTCCTGGCTTCCCACCTCCGTACCTACGGTCCCTCCACGAGTGCTCTATCTGAATTAAGAATGCAAATGGGGCTGGAGCCTCACAAAGCCTGGGGTGACCTATATTACAGCTAATGATGGGCCACAGTGTCGGAAGAAGAGCTGGAATGAAAGAGAATTTGAATGAAGCTGACCCACATACAAAGGCACAACCAGTCGGAAAGACATGTTCCCTTCCTACTAAGTAGGCCACAATGGGCTTCAGGATTATGCACAAGTTCCTCCTTTTCTCCCGATGGATGGAAATGGGGAAAGTGATGGGGAGCCCCTGGCAACAGGAGTCATTCCTTACACAAAGTTAACAGGTTTGTAGCAAGGCGACAGTCACAGCTTGTTAAATGGGAATGAGCTCTCTTCAGCAGAGCAGGAAAGACGTGGACAACACGAGATGTCACAATGTTACAGGCAGGCTAATGTTCCAGGAATGTTATTAGAGGAGAAGAGCCTCCTCGTGTAGCAACATCAAAGGGAATAGACGGACGCTAATGACATTAGCATTTCTATGTGAACATCTTTCAACATTTAGCAGTTGTTCTGTGAGATCTTTGCAATCTAATGCTGTCAAAACTTTAAAAAATTCTGCCTGAGTATGTTTCCATTCCCAGGCCGGGGTCCCGCCCACTTTTAATGGTCAAAGAACAGACCGTCGGGGCTAAAGTAGGACTTCCTGTGGCAGTTTGCGTGCCTGCCTTAACTCCTCTGAAGGTTGACACATTATATTACTTTGGTTCCGCAGAGCCAAATTTTGTTTGTTCATCAATAAACCGCTCACGAAGAGGGTGATTACGAGATTATTCAGATTGGCTGTTCAGCATCCGTGAATCAGAGCAAGAAAAGATAAACGCAGTTTCATAAGAAAGCAAATGTCAAAGTCAAAAGGGCACAGGCACAGAGGATGGCTCAGACAGCCATCTTGCACTGGGAAAAATCTGATGATAATGGAGCTCGGTGCTTGCTTAGTTTCCATTTGTCGTTTAATATTATGAATAAATATACAAATAAGCAGGGTTAAATATCACAAATTAGCTCTGTCAATGTCAAAAACTACAACTGTAGGCAAATTGTCATATTTTAAGAAATTTTTCTTCCTATAAAACTCAACGAAGTAAAACTAAAAAGGCCTGTAATAGAAAGCCATGTTTTGTCTTTTATTACTATTTATTACTATTAATTTACATTTCCTTTTTTCAAGTACCTTAAATCAAACAATGCATGAGTGTGCTAAAACAAAAGCAGTGCTACGGACCCATTTATAAAAAGAGAAACACACGGTGAAGGCTTTCAACCTTCATTTGGAAAATGAATGGCACCTGTATGCTCTCCAAATCCATAGGTGTGTTCTGTCCACCCCTTCAACACCTGAATCCACCTGCAAATCAGTGGATGGACTATTTAGCCAGACTAGCCTGTTAGCCATGCATGTGTGTGTGTGTGTGTGTGTGTGTATGTACACACAGCATGCATCGACACAATGATGGGTGGAACACTAGCTCCTGGTCTAACGTTGATTTTTACTTTGGTATTTTGCATGTTGCTAAGCCACTTTCTCTGTGTCTGGGTTTTGTTCAAAACCTAAAAAGAAGCATGAAGCATTTAAGAAGCATTTTAAAAATCCTTTCAGAACTGAAGCCCTTTCAGAGAGAAAAAAGATTCACATTAAAATAGGGATGAGTACAGATGCCTGAACACAGGTGTGTATTCACCAAAAGCCAGTCTGTCAAAGGCACAAGCAGGAAACATTTTATTTCCTGAACTCATGTGGCAAGTAGGCAGTAATTGGTGTGCATGTGTTAATCCTGGGATAACAAGTGTTTTCTGAGGAGAGTCAATGTTCATCTTACAAGGTCAGTTTGGCCCTGTACCCTGCATGCATAATGGGGAATGCAAAGGCTAATGGGAACATAATCACATCACACACACTCAAAGTTGTGCTTCGATGTCAGGCTAAACGGGTTGCACCCAGGAATAAAGACACTGTTGCAACTTTAACTGCCACCTTCCCTCTCTGGAAGGCTCTGAAAAGGGCCACCCTGCAGCTGGACTTAAGCTTTACCCTCATCTGGGGGCACCTCTCCACCCCCAGCTCATCCAGCCAATGGGATTACAGCTGAAAGGTGGCGAGAGCAGGTGATCACGCACCATGACCCGTCCGGTTTTTTTTTTTTTTTTTTTTTTTACGACTTCATTATTTTCCCTCCCCGCCATGCTCGTTTTCATTTGCCAGCAAGGGGGCATAATGACTGCGCTATAAAAACGGTGCCTTAACGTTTGCATACTGTTCTCATTTGGTGCGGCCCTCAACCCTTCAGCTAGCATATGGCAGGTAATCAGGGCTGCAATCAGGGCTGCACGTTACACAGGGCCCTGCTTTCAGCACAGGGGCTATTACCCATCTGTCTCATGACACACACAGACAAGCGCGCACATGCACACACGTTGCTGCTTGTACACAAATTCATTTTCCTTCCAGATGCAAATATGCATTCAAAATGTACATAAATAAGTAAATATCACCTGACCTATAGAGGCCCCCATATGAGTATTTGAGTGTAGAAATATGAAATATGACATGAATGCATTAGGAAGAATGTTAGCATTTACTGTTGGCATGTTTAGATAACATAAAAATGGAAATAACCGAGTTCTCTTCTCTGAATTCAGTATTACCTGGTGTCATAACTAACTCAGTTCCCAATTGCAAAAGGTTCCATCTTTAACAAGTCCCTAGCATCACCATGGTGGCAGGCCAACCCTTCAGCGGCCGTATCTTGAAGGGTACATAAATGCAACACAGCACTCTGATGGGGCAGATGTAATATGGACCCACTCCTAAAAGGTGGAGCCTGAACTTTAGCTCCTCCCCCAATGATTCTGATTAATACATAAATAATTGGCACATGATCAGCGTTGGAGTCCTGGCAGCAGAGAGTGATGGGCCTGGCTGCACGAGGTCCACCTGAAGGAATGTTGCATGATGATGATGATGATGGACTTCAGGTAACAGGTCAGCATTTGAGCCGGCAGTTTAATAATCAAGAGCTCCCATTTTCACTGGCAGGAGAGGATGGAAGCTCCAGAACTGTGGCCAAAGACAGCCAAGACATTTCAAGGCAGCCTAAAACGCTACAGAGGCAATTCTGAGGGCAGCCAAGACAAAAGATAAAACGTGGTTGACAGCAAATACAGCGGTGATGACAGGACGGACCCAATCTGGCAGCGCGGGATGGAAACCATTACTTCCAACAGGACTGGGGCTTTGAAGATTGGAGGAATCTTGTGGTGGGATACGCACCTCCCATCCCAGCAGCCCACCAGTGCTCTGAAATGTACAGATGTCCAGCCAAACCGTGTGTGTGTGTGTGTATGTGTGTGTGTGTGTGTGTGTGTGTGTGTGTGCGCCGATCCATTGTGTACACACATTCTGCACCTCAGCGCCCGTGTTTCCTCCTCTCTGCTCTCCCCATGTTGTTTGTCGAGCTCTCAGTCCTAAATCCATTATTACCTCCTGAAATGACAACTCATTTCCACAAATGTAATCCCTTCCTTTTTGCCTGCGTGAGGCTCTAAAGTAAACACAGTCTCGTCTCTTGAAGAAGCACACGGCACCGAGGGAAGGGACTACTTCAAATTTGCAAAGGGAGTTCGGAGTGGTGAACGTCAGACCCGAGGAGTAAAGATGATAAAGCTGGAGAGCATTTGAAGGGATTTATTCAGAAGCACCAGAGTCAGTAACGACGTTTCTGGGAAATATTTGGAATGCACAAATGCTCCAGAGTCTGAGACTGATAATGGTTGTCAATAACAGCAATAGTTGTAAATATTGACTTAGTTTGGGAGCGTATCTGCCTCTCACGGTCAAAGACTTCGTCAGGAATAGATGTCATCAGAGCTCTCGAATCCATCCTGATCCTGCACCAGCTTAATGGAACTGTGCATTAAGTTGGCAGGATAACTGGGTATTTGGGCTAAAACCAGTCTAAACTAGCCATGTCAAACATGTGGCCCTTGATAAAGTCACAGCTTTACCTTTATCATCTCCCACATACGTTAAAGTAAATCTCTGCTAGTTTTACTGTTACGTTGTCCTTTCTTGGCATTTTTAACTGCTACATTTATCCTCAATAATGGATTCAATAATTTAAATAAACAAGTACCTAATGAAGGTTTTATATCAAAAACTGAAACTACAACAATAAATTCAGAAAATACACTGTTTGAAATGAAATAATCATTGAGAGATTTGACTCCAGTGGTTAACATGAAATTGATTAAATATCCATCATCAATACAGCAAAAAAAAAATTAAAGGAATCATCCTAAACTTCAGAAAGAGAGAAAGAGAAGCTGCGAGCGTCACCAAAAGCCTCAGATCGTTCTACAAAACGAGCAATAATGACGGAGAGTCGCGTGTTTTTCACATTGTTTTGCTCCCAACCGAAAACATTAATTTTAGGTTCCAAATATGTCATCTAAATCTGTCTTAACTGGGGGAAAAATACAGTCAAAATCAATAATTAAATCTTCAAGAGCGAGCGACTGAACACGCATCCACACACAAACACGCGTGCGCTGACAAGATAAACAACAATAAAATGTCTTCCATGGGCCTGCCCACCGATCCATCCCCCGCGCTCTGCCACATCACATCTGACTGCTTTAATCGCGGGCCAATCTCTGCCGGGTCACGATTAATAAAAGCCACAACAGCCACAAATAATAACTCCAAATTGCCGCCTTAATCGAATGATGCAAACACCGGCGAGTTACAAAAGTTCAGCGCCACCACTGACAATTTCCTAATTGTATTCACTCATTCATGGCAATTTTATTAACATGGAGCGGATGTCTTCTGCCCTTCCACTGTCACAGCACCAGGGATCTAATTTCATTATTTTCCACAAGATTTGCTTGACTACTGCCGTCAAGCTAGTGGCGCGCCACGGCCAGATGTTTATGCTATTTAAATGAGGAAGCAAAGCCTGTTGGGTAAACGTAATTAAAGAAAGTTGAGGCTCTCTTCTTTGTTGTTTTTCTTCTCTAAGTTCTAAGTCTTCCTCCCCGTCTCTCCTCCTGTTTCCTTGATGACACCAGAGCTGCAGGGGAGGGACGACGGGGGCTGCAGGAGCTGGTGAAACTGGCCAAAAAGTGCCGGAATAAAAGTACTTGGATACATGCAGAACGTGTGTGTGCGCACGTGCAAGAGGCAGCTGTGTCCTACCAGTGGGGCAGAGAGCTACGTTGACCTGTGGCCCCACTTCTTTGACACGTGTGTTTATTAAAATCATCAGCCAGCGCAGCCTGATCACAAACACATCACTGTCCACGCCAGTCGCATGCTAAATAAGAGAGAGATGGAGGGAGGGAGAGAGGGAAGGTAAATGGATTCAGTCATTTACTGGTGATAACAGGCCAGCCTCAGTCAGCGTGTTCTTCCACAGACCGACGCAGCAGAAACGAGTTGGGTTTAAAAAAAAAAAGTAGAAACAATCTATTAGAGCCGATATCACAGTGTGTTAAGAGGTCATTACAAGATCATGTAAACCAAGAGAGAACATTTCCCCGCAGTGGTCATTTACATATGATTACTGTATCATACATGGCGTGGCGGGCACTCCCACACTGAATTATGCATTACATGGAAGTCCTACTTGAGGGCAGATTTTAGGTATTTTACCTCAATTTTCACTACTTTATAATAATTCATGATAAATTCCATGATATCACACCAAATTATTTATTAAAATACACAAAGACTTCTTTTCTTTTGTTCTCGGGGTTTCCAATTTATCCAATCAGTCCATCACAGGACACACACGCAGTCAGGCAGTACCCCCGTCCTCCAGCTGGATTCAAAGCAAGAACCCTTTATGCTAAAGAGCATAAGTCCCCTAAATACTTCGTGTGGGTTAAACTGTGACTTATTCATATAAATTAACAGGTAGCAACACTCAGGTAGCATTTAGGCTACGTCGGCTCTACCACAAGCATTCATTCTGAGCATTTGATCGAAAACAGGTCGCTCTCTGCGCGCGTCGCTGCCCCGCACAGCTGGTTCGATGGCTCAAATATGCTCGGGCAGGAGCTTTTAAGCATTCAGTGTGCGGCGTGCTCGATACCCTTTAGTGCACACGAACTGAGTAGCTGTCAAAAATACAACAGGCATCTCAAGTAATTATGCAGATTTATGCAAAACATTAACAAGAAGAATTAAAGGCACAAATGAGGTGGCTACACTTGAATTGTTAAGATTATGAATAATTACCATGAATCTTTTTTGCTCTTAATATAACTTGTTTTTGATAAACAAAGCCTTAATTATCGGAATACTTTGGAGGATTCTGGTGACCTTCATTAATCTTAGACAACAAGACTCCGGTGAGACTCGAGATGAGGCCTGACGCATGGGTACTTTTGCACACCGTGTGCCCACACACACATGGTAAAGGGTAAACACGCACGCATGGTGGCACATATGCTAACTAGCCACTTCAGCCCGGAGCGAGGAGACAGACAGGTACATCTCCTAGTTAAGCCAGAAGAGCTCATCACACTCCCCAGTGTGTCCAGGTACACTCAGCCAGCAGGACAGATGCATGCGCGCACACACGGATACACACACTTGCACGCACACACAGCAGGTGACTCAGAAATCCCTTTGAGAGTTGGGAGCACCAGGTTCTTCGCTAATTACAATTACATCTCACTTCCCTCCCCTTTCCACTTTCCTCCAACTTTGGACATGAATATTCCAGCATTAGTATTGTGCATTGGACACGCTGCGCAATATGTCCCCATAATTAAAACCTGATGTGTGAGATGAAAATACTGAGTGTGATCTATGTTACAGAGGGGGGGAAAGTAGGTGTAGTTTTTGTTGCAGCAACATTAACTCTTGGATTTAACGTATTTTACCCATGCAAACATCAGGGTGTCGCCTTAAAAGGATCCCCCGATGGGCTCATGTGATGTAGATTGGAGATAAGGTAGCGGCCAATCCTGATGTTAAAGTGCTCAACTTCAGGGACACCCCTCAGGAGAGGGTTGGAGCCAGACGTTTGTGCTACTCCTGTACTTCCAGATTGTATTGTGCATCTACAAACTGACAAACTGAGGTCGAAGTTTTACCCTAGTTTTACTTTTTGTGTCCTACCACGTCAATGATATACAGCGGCAAGCATATGGAGGCATCACATCACTTTGAATTATCTCTACTCGCCATATGTTTCCGTATAGGGCCTGCTGCTGGACCGTCAGCTTCTTCTCCTCAGATGGTTGATCAGCTGACAGTTACACATGGAGGACCTGTGTGACTGCTGCAGGCCTGGACAACAACGACTGGAGCTGCAGTCAGACAGGCCCCGCACTATTGATCATGGAAACACAGCATCCGTCATCAAGGAGAACAAAACAAGCCGATATCACTTTTCCAATGCTTTACTGCCCTCTAGAAAACATCAATGCGCGCCTGGTTTGCATTGAAGGCAATGGGGGAAAAGAACAAAAGAGAGGATGGAGATGATGTTGTGGAGGTTGGCTGCCGTTAAGCTGTTAGTCAAGACAGTCAGATTTACAGTTTCTATTTCTACATTTTCCCTCCGCAGATCGATGGGTTCATTTTCTACGACATCAATACCGCGGCGCTCTGTGCAGTTCGCTCCCCTCCGAACGCCTTTCATCGCAGCTGCACTCTGGGATGTAGCCTGATGCTCGAGGTGAGGGCTGCCCTCCCCAGCCTCACCTTTTCCACACTGCAACCAAAAGGAGGAGGAAGAAAAAGAGAATAGCTGACCTCCTCCAAGTTGTTCGGGGCGACGTCAGCCTCCTCTGCTGGAACTTTTCTCGGACCTTTTCCCACTTCTTTCACCACAGCAGGAAGCTAAAGGTTGGCCGGCTACAGCCTTGCCCTGGCGTCTGACTATGTGGAGGTGTCTCGGGATGCTCGAACTGCCTGGGGAGTGACATCAACCCCCCCCCCTTCACCACTTTACCCACCCTCGGCTTGAACTTTGAAGCGATGCAGGGCGAAGAAGCTGAAGAACACTGGCCTGAACCGCAGCGCTCAGGGGCAACCCCAACCTCCATCTCAGCCGCCTTGACCTCACCTCTCAGGCAGCGGGGTGGTCAAGGCAGGCTGGAGGAGTATGTGCAGGAGGGGGGGGGGGAGATCTTGGCACACAACTTTCAGAGTGTGGTCCAAGGTGCACACAGGAAATCACGCCCCAGGACAAGAGCGCAGCCTCTGCTCACGTGACTTGTGTTTGATGCTGTTTATGTTTCTTCCCTTGATTTGCCTGCTGCAGCCTGGGATCCATCTTCAAAGCACCTCTTTGTTTTTGCTACAGGTAAGAATCTACAGCTTCCCAAAGTCTGCCTGTGAGGAAAGGGTTAAAACTATTGGCACCTGCAGAAGCAATTTGCAATAATTCTCCATCCCTGACAGCTTCTGATGGGAAGATCACCACCTTGAACAACTCTGCGCAGTCAAATTCCAAACCAAGAGGGACTGTTTTGGTTTTTTTCATTAGACGAACCTTAAATGTTTCACGTAAACTTAAGAAAAACCAAAATGCAGGTGGATAGTTTTTATTTAAAAAAAATTGGTCCAAAATAAAAGGATAAATTAAAGAGCGTGATTAGAATTACAGGTGAAATATGAAAGACTGAAATACATAAATGCATAAATAAAGATGAAACCAATCCTTTTTAGAGTTTGGAAACTAATTTTATGGAATATGTTTGCTGAAATGAGCTTGACTGTTTTGCCAACACATTTATTTGTTGATTGCAACGTGTATATTTTTATATTCAAAGAGGGAATCAGCCTTGTTCAGCTCACCTTTTTTCATTCCCAGTTTGCCATAATGGAAGTGTGTGTGTGTGTGTGTGTGTGTGTGTGTGTGTGTGTGTGTGTGTGTGTGTGTGTGTGTGTGTGTGTGTGTGTGTGTGTGTGTGTGTGTGTGTGTGTGTGATTAAAGCTCGACCTGACAAATGTATTCGGCTCCCAGCAACACGGTCGAGCCCCAAAATTCATGTAAAACAGCGTAAAGCGGAGCTGCGTTTTTAAAAGGGACCGGCTGATACGGGATAATGACAGACGTTCCAGCCCTGATGGGAACCCGTCCCCATCAAATATTCCACTACCTTTTTCAGGGTTTTGGAAAGAATAGTCGGTGATGTACCCGGAGCTGCCATGTGAAGCGAAGCCTTCGTAAATATCAGAAAATACTCACAAAATTATTTTCTTTTTTTTAGCTTTTTAATTGAACTAAGTCGTTTTTTAAAGATATTTCCAGTAGAATGTTTTTGTTTTTAAGTTAAACTTTAGCCAGGGAGAAGAATGCAAATGGATGGATGACTTCCTGAATAAACTCTTATTTTTAGGAAATCAGACGCCGTCTCGTGTTTTGACAATGACCCGATTCTCTCAAGATGCACTAATAATCACAATTTAATGATTATCACGTATATGTTCAAATGCTCTGATAAACTTGATGCATTAGCCAATTACTTGATGCAAGCATGCCTAATTAGATACAGATGTTTCATTAGCATGCTACATGAGATGCTGTTTATGACTTCTGCATGTTGGAATGCTAGCTTTTTTACCCTTTATCCTAAATCAAGATAATCAAGTCAAATGTCTGGATTCATTCCTTTAATAAAAATAAAAGGGGTGTTTCCACTGTAGGAACTTAATTTTATGAGACCGCGGCCATTGGTGTGTGTCTTCACTGCAGGATCCTCCCCCAAAGATCCATTAAGGGGATCTTTTATGGGGCCCAACCGAGTCCCTGCTCCATGGTAGTTTCATAGATCGGCCCCAAAAAACTCCTGGGCAGGACTTTGGGTTTACTCAGATTGGGAGCACAACGTGACGCCAAAAAAAACCAATCACGCTTTCTCAAATTCTTCTTTATGATGCCTCCTCCTCTTGGTCATAGCATCCACGTGCCTGAACACACGAACCAGAAACTTGGCTACCACCTCAGCTGCTTCCATGTTCACCCCCTACCTATTTGTTGTTTTCTTTCAAAACCATCGTACAATGATTACAGGTCGGAACTCCTGACGTCCTTCGGTAAACGCGACCTTTGAGAGGGCCAAGTGAGAGGAACAGTTCCTATAAAGTTCCTGTGCACAGTATTAACCAGGAACTCCGGCAGTCCAAAGGTACCTTAGGGAGTCAGTTTGGAGATTCTTTGTGATTGGCTGTTAAGCTGCCCTGCTGGACAGAGCTAGTTACTACAGCTGGCTGATCTCTGTCGTGGAGTTCCGGTAGCCAGATGTTTGGGGAAGAACCAGAGGTGAACGATATTCCATCCGATGGCCGGGATGCACTTAATTTGTGATGAGAAGTTCTTCCACAACAAACCTACAGGTCTTTTTTCATGCTTGTTAGAACAAAGTAATCTTGAAGTCATCCAAACAATGTGGTATTTTTTGAAATGCTAATCGTTCTGTGGTATATTTGATTCGTTCAGGTGTTTAATTGAGCGATTTTAGAGTTATTAGAGTATAAGTCTGTTAAAACTTCCATCTGAAACATTAGATTGAAGAATTAAAAACTAATTTCACCCCTGCTTAAATGCATACGCCATTATGTATATTCATGCTGCAGGAGACAATTACTGCAAATCACTTCATTTCAGATGTATTTTTCTGACTGTCAGGGGGCGAAAGACCATTAAAGTAAAGCAATAAAAGACTGATTTTATTGTTCATTTTCAAATGTTTATTCCAAGAGTGATTTATACTCTTCAGATTAAGGCTTTGTTTCTTTATTAAGAGATTAATATTATTGAAATTCCCCCCATAATGCTCTAGCATATACTCTGAATCTGTGTTTAACCTGACCACCTCCCATGTGCCACTGCCCTTCAGATCTGTTGGCACAGGCCACCAACTCTGGATCCATTTCCACTTTGAGAGGTAAATTAAGTTGTGTATGTAAAGGCCAGACATGGGGGGGTAAATAGAGACCTGAGCTGGTGGAGGGGAGGCGTAGAGGAGAGAAAGAAGAGGTCATCAGCAAGTCAAGGCGACCATCTCCTTTTATTTCCCTCCAAGCAATTTGGGGTGACATAAATGTCTGCTTCGCAAACCTATTGGACTTATGTTGATAACCTATGAGATAAATATGCTAAAACATCCGTCTGTGAGGTAGAGAGAGGGCGAGAGAAGAGGAAGGAGGTGCAACAGGCGCACACATAATCAGAAGTTGCCGGTAATGTGCAGGCATTCACCCATTGGACGAACATCTTTCACTTTATTAGCATGACAAAGAACACAATCATTTTGGATATGCCTGAATGCCATTTTCATTAACTCCACAATGATTTATTAACAAAAATGTCTGGAATGTTATGAAAGCTGCAGGCCCTCTGCCAAAAGTAGAAAAAAAAAGAAATTGAACAAGAAACAGAAAAAAATGCAACTCAAATATAGAAATGTCACCTTCAAACAGCCACTAAGAGGGAGGGTGGGGGAGTTGGGGGGGTGTGATAAAGGTAGACAGTTTTATAACAGCTGATCCCATTCCACATGTAAAGTATATCCAGTTAATTATGACATTCATTAGGTTTTAACACAGCACATTCAAATCGAGACTCCCAGCTGGGAAACATTCTCCGGTCGGCTAATAGGGAATTCCATCAGCCATGGAAGAGAATGAGGCTCATACACTTTTACATCCTGCCTCCCCTGCAGAATTTAAAAATCAGAGAAACGCCACATTGGCACGGCGGAAGAACACTCCCTGTGCTTCCTCTCTGACTTTTCTTTTTTTTTTAAAAATGTATTTCATTGAAATAGAAATGGTCCAAACCAAACACAGGAAGAACCCCTCTTCATTATTTACTCCAGAGAGAAAGTGTTTTTATTTGAGCAGTGTGTTCTATAGCGCCCCCTAGCATCAGGCAAGCGGTCAAAATAAAACAGCAGGATTGACTGTGTGATGACAAAAGTTAAAAAATGCCCCTGACTGGATTAGGAATGCTCAAAGGCGCAGTTTAGGAAGCCTTAGGAATCCATCCTGGTGAGCGCACATATTTCTATGTGGAGAGAATTTATATGTTTAATTACTGTGCGCAGGTGCTGGTTTTTCTCATTACAGAGAGATATATGAACTGCGGCGAGAGCACAGATAGCGCAGGACAAAAGGGAGGACAAAGTAATTAGCTAGCTCTTATTTAATGGGACCCTTCCTCAAGTCATCCTGCCTCCCGTTGTGGTTCCTCGTCCATATGCTTCAATTCAGAAGTCATTTCATAAAGGACCACTGGTGGCAGGTAGCACAGCGGCAATTAACAGTGGCGGGGAGTGGACTCGGCTGGGACTGAAAATGAAGTGTTAAACACTGTGTAATGTCTGACTGTCCAGCTTTTCTTACCACAAACCGCGTTCCCCCTCCTTCCCTTCATTTCTTCACTGTGAGATGGATTTTCCCCGGGAGAGAGAGAGAGAGAGAACAAGAGAGAAAGAGGCGGCAAGCCAAACGTTGTGATTCCCCGCTGAGCATGCTGCAAATGCCTTTGGCCACAGAGTGGTCGAGGTTGGTTTTGGCTGCGTGCGTGTGCGCGCACGTGCATGACTGTGTGCATGTTTGTCCTCCCATGGTCTGCAAGTGGACTTGGCGGTGGATTGGGCTTTGGCCGTCCTGTGCCTGTGTATTTATGCATTGTAGCACCTGTACCTCGTACAAAGGCTAATGTAGATGCTAGCTGCCAGTGTGCCAAGAAGCCGCCTGTGCCATCGCACCTCAAGGACTCTGGACTTAAACCAAGCCGTGCTGTGCCAAATGGAAGCTCTGACCACCCAGAAGGGGGTAGAGGCTGTCTTTAGGAAAAGGATATATTGTCTCGAAAAGAAGAGCGCTTACTCATGTTTGTTTGTGATTATGTAAAATATCGGGGTCGTTGTTTCCAGCACTGTGTAGCGCGCTAAAACTTTTTCAGAACGGATCTATCTTAACCGAGGATGCCTCCGAGCATGCTGGGTGAAGGCGAGCTGACGTCACAAGTGCAGGCTAACAAATAAAGATGTATCTAGTTCAAAATATGTGAGGTAGCTGTAGATGCAATCTGATTGTGAATGTCATTTACTTAGATCCTAAATTACCTAAATTAGATTTTAAACTTTACATTGTTTCACACCATACTGACTGCCTAAATCTCACAGTTTAGAATTTTAATTTATGAGGTCAAAGGTTGAGGTCATTTTGGCCTTCAGTCCCTTATTATGTTCTTAGTATCACAGGATCAAAATCAAACACCTAAAAGCTCTTATAAGATTCTGACTCTCAAACAGAGATGTTCAAGCGAGTTGGACGACCAGTGCAAAATCCATTATCTCCAGGTTCATCGCCAAAATGAAACGGACCAGAACCAAACAGCAGATATGATCTGAGACCCCCATTTCCCAGTCTGGCCAGTAGACAGTGAATCAGACCAACAGAGGCCAGCCTTTGCTGTCTGTCTCCGCAGACATGGCAGCCATGTTGGATCCGTCCAGCCAGCCTGGGGCCGTTGTTTGGCCAACAGTAAACCGGGGCATCCCTCACCGGACTCCACTTGGCTGCTTCTGACCTCTGCCTACTCGCCGTCTGGCCACGGGCTTGTAGCAGTTGGCAGAGACGCCACATGTCTGGCTCATTCCATCTCTGAGATCATAGCTTTTGACCTGCATGTTGAGCCGATGAGTTTGGCTCGTACCTTCCACATAAACATTATGTGAGCGTGTAGCCGAGGGCCAGTTTGGCCGCTGTCCTGCCGGCGAGCCACGGCTGAATTAAAGCACCTGATGTTCTCAATCTGCTTCAGAGCCACATACAACCACGGTGGCCGTCTGGCCACACAGAGAGCCCATCTAGGAAAACGGGAAAATGATACTTTCGATTATCTGACCACAAAGTTATTTTTAGTATCCCCAGTGTGTTTTAACGTTGGGTACATGAGGACTCTTTAGCACCTTTGATGGCATGATATATTTAGTTAATCACTGAGTTTTACATTCTTTTGATAGAAAAACGGCACTGGACTTTCTTCGGAGTGGGAAATGTCATCTGTGTGTCTGTGGCTGACTGTGATGGAGGTCTCAGGAGAATGAAGACGTCTCCTGCAGAAGGATTTGTAGCTGATTGAAGCATCAAGGAGAATGAAAAACGACAGCCGTTCAGCCAGTGAAATGTCAGCTGCAGTTTTTTTCTCCGCAGCCTACATTGTGGAAGTTCCACAAACATCCCATTTCCATGGGAGGATGATTAAGATGACAGTAGGAAGAATTCTGCCTCTGACCAGAAGAGGAAACGAACGCAATTACGCCAAAGTTTAGACCGAAATCTCAGTTCAAGTGACTGAAGAGAGCTGAAACAACAATATTAGTGGAAGTTCACATGGCTCTGTGATGAGAAGGTCAAGGTTATATAGGCTAAAGAAAGGTCAGAAAGGATGGGCAGGAGCGCTTCTGGTCCAAACAGGCGCATCAGAGGCCCTTGAGCAGAAAGTTTCTTCATCTGCAGGTAACAAACTTCTGAATGTCAGCGAGCGTGACGGCCACTGCCTCACAGACACAGACAGAGGAGTTGGCGTGGCTCCCTACCTGTTTGAGAGCAGTTGGCGTTCCTCCAGCCACCGCGCCACCCTGGCTGCCGCCTCGCCTCCCAGCTGTCCCGCCCAGGCACCGTGCCCCACTTCCAAATGTGCCGGAGACACGAGGGAGCTGCGAGGGGGACCAGTCAGAAGGTTATTTATGCTTCCCGCACAATGTCTGATGTGTCGTGTTTCCACTTCAGCAAAAATGCCATCGGGAGCGGCGACTTCTGGTGATTTAAAAATGGCCTCGCCTCTTTCCTACCCAAACATGTGACGCGAGTGATGCAGCTTGGAGAACAAACGGTATTAAGATGATTTGTAGGACTGCTGGAAGTAAAAAGACAACAAGCACGTCCACCATTATAAGACAGAACCTGAACAGTGTTGCAGGAACAATGCATTTCAAGGCGGCTGAAAATGACGCATCATAGTCACTTCCTGTGTGCTGGTGGCGCTTTTATCAGCGTTTACTGTATTAATAAAAGAGGAAGATGGAGAGTGTGCTGACATGACTTCATACACACTATAACAGTGGTAAATTATTAATAGGTAAAGAAAAAAAATCATCATTTCAGAACAGACAAACACATTTTGCCAACACTGTTAAATTATGCAGATGAATCAGAAAGAATCATTCTAACGTAAACTGACCAACAAAAAAAAAAACAGATGTAGCTAAATGCTGAGCAAAACAAGTACTTAATCATTATGGAAACGGGTATTCAGCATTTTTTTCATCATTTAAAATGCTTAAAGACGTATTGAAAACCTGCAGGACAAGAAGTAATAATATACCTGAAAATCTGCAGCTACATCCTGAGCTGCTCATCCGTGATATAAGTGAGTGGGATTAAATCATCTTATTAAAGTGCTAAACTTTATTGTGATCAAATCATTTTACACATGAATGATAATGAGCTTAGAAGGAGGGATTGAGGGAGGAAGAGGAGGACGAAGAGGAACAGGAGGAAGGGGGGTAAAAGCTCAAGAGGAGGAGCAATGAATTCCCAAAACTAATCTGAGTATAATCAGGGCACTGCCCCAGTGTCCTAACCCCATCTACACGCACGCACACACACACACACACACACACACACACCCTTCTGCCTACCCATAACCCCCTGTGTGTGGGCGGTGGTGTTCCCATGACCCACTTAACACATCTGGGTCAGCTGTATGCAACCATCAACTCAAACACAAGCAGGTGCTTTAATGCATGCGCGCACACACACACACAGACACACACACACACACACACGCACGCACGCACAAACACACACACACACAAGTGTAGCTTCAGGTTCTTCTGTGATCACAAGTTCAGCAGTGAGAATTTATCCTCACTGAGATACCTTTAAAAGCTCTTACTCTTACATGCACACGTACAAACACACACACACACACTTCAGAGAGCCAAAAGGTTGTCTCAGCAGCTTTATTAGTGGACGAAATCTGTGGACGAGTTTTTTGTCTCTTTCAAGGCGGTGGGGCCTCTTTGCAGAGGCAGGAAGCAGGAAAAGGGCACATGAAGGGAGCGGTTAGGCTCTTTAAATGCAGGGCTAGCACTGGCTGTACCACTTCCAAAAATAAAAAGTAAAAAAAATGCTGAAATAAAAACTTTTGAAGTGTGTTTGTGTTTTAGGCGAGTAGAGCAAAGGTGTG
This sequence comes from Takifugu rubripes, assembly GCF_901000725.2. Taxonomy (NCBI): domain Eukaryota; kingdom Metazoa; phylum Chordata; class Actinopteri; order Tetraodontiformes; family Tetraodontidae; genus Takifugu; species Takifugu rubripes. The sequence goes on from NC_042288.1 coordinate 9,285,614, forward strand.
CTTTAGAGTTTGAGGCGAATGGCAGGAGTGTCTAGTGTGTGTGAGGGGAAGAGAGAGAGAGAGAGGCTCCCTGATGCCAGTTTTAAAAACCATCCGTAGCCCAGGTAAATGGCATGCTGTCCTTTTCACATGCCCGGTGGCTCTCTCTTTCTCTTCACAGGGAAGAGTTCAGAGGGCCAGTTAGCACCGTTCACAGCAGACCCCGAGGCTTCTCTCTCTCTCTCGCTCACTCACAGACACTCTCTCTCTTTCTCTCTCTCTTCCTCACACACACACTCACACACACACTAAAATTCATGCAGGAAGACGTCTTTGAGTGCAGATACACAAGGCCAAAAACACATTCGCGCTGACGCTCAGGGGCTCTCTCACACACATGCAGCGGCAGCAGTTATAGGTTCATACACACTCACTCACACTAACACACACACACACACACACAGACACACTCATAGTGTTGGCCTGTGGCTACAGTGTTCAAACAGGCATGATATTGAAATCCAGCAGTCAGGAGAACAGTGGGTTTTGCTGAGGTCCGTAGCAGGTTATTGATCAAGGTTAGTTTACTGTGAAAACTCTGCCTGTGGCCAAGGGTGTGTGTGTGTGTGTGTGTGTGTGTGTGTGTGTGTGTGTGTGTGTGTGTGTGTGTGTCTTCTATTTTTAAACAGTACTTTTCTTTTTCTCATGACTGAGTTTATGCAGGATTTTTCAGAATAATCAATACACATGAACATGACAACCGATATGAGACTGGGAAGTTCATCAGTGCACAAAAACGTACATATTCCCGTCCACCAGTGCCAGGCAGGCTGCCCCTGGTCCTACCAGGCACTTTTTGTCTTGCTACTGATTAGATCATCAATTTACGTTTCACCCGTCGCTGTCAAAATAAAGCTTTCAGAAAACTTCCTCATCTTCTCAGAGATGTTATTGGTGATTCCTGAAGCGATAGTCTGCATAAAACCAGCTTCATTTCCATGTCCCTCACAGCAGCATGGATAGGGTGCTGAAACCTATCCCAGCTGCATATGGGTAGAGGCGGGACAATCCTGGACGAGTCATCGTGGGGCCCTATCTCAGCATTTGGGGGTTCAGTACCTTGCTCAAGGGTACCTCAGCAGTGATATAACGCTGTCCTGGCACCTCTCCTGCTACCAAGAGACCTTTCAACTTTTGTCCCCTACAGCCTGAGCTACTGCCGACCCCAAACCAGACTATAAACCACAACTCCTGTCTATTAACTGACAAAATGCAACTAAACACAGACCTGCTCAGCCATCACAAACTCAGCTGCGGACATTTGTGTCCGCAGGGCGAAGTTGACGCACTTGTCCTCGACTGCTCGCTCGCAGCGGCCGCTGCAGCACGAGTGTGAGGCCGCTGTGTGCTCAGTGTGAGTACACACACACGTACGGTAGATGTTTACGGTACCTCTCCCAGTCCTTCCATCAAAAGCACTATATGCAGGGGTTCCACACCAACTCACGCCTTGATACATGTGCATGTGCCACACTGGAGCCGAAGTTTTGGAATGATAGCGTTCAAAACCGGCTGCATGCGTATAGAGGGTGAACAGACAGCCTCATACATACGCATGCACCTCCTTCAGAGGGAAGCCAGCAGCATGTATGGATGCATGTATGTATGTATGTATGTATGCAGGCGGATTTTATTCAGAAACCAGCGGAGAGATGTCAAAGCGCATGAAGCTGTGCCCTCTTCCTGCACTTTATCTTTTCTTTGTCTTTCTTACACGCCGCTGCCCAAGTGTTTACATGCATTTTAATGCATAAGCATATTATACACAAAAAGCAGCATCTTTTCTACTCTGGCCACTTTGAGTGGATTTAAAAGGAATAACTAGCCTCTATATAAAAATTCAGTTAAGATGTTGATCTTGGGGGTGGGCAGTGTGGATAAATGCTTAAAAGTGATTAAATAAAAGTACAGAAGTGATGTTGACCTCGAGCTTAAAGGTCAAACTGATCCCATTTGTTACAAAACAGCTCTCTAGTCAGTTTGACCTCTGTTTACCAGAGTGACCTAAAGTTCTCTGTGAGGTCAACTTCCTCTTCCAACATGCACATTCTTTAGAACAAGACTGCAGTTATCTCAGTAGTGGTTGAAAAGCTTTCGCTGTAATGTGTTTTCACAACGGCGCTAACAATGTAGCACCTGAACGGTTGATGCCACACGTCTCCTCTTTTCCTTTTTCAAAAGCAGAGGGTAGATGCACATTTTGCTTGTTTGGCACCCAATAATTTCATTGTACGTCAACTGTTGGCGGCATCATTTCCTCACATTTGCTACAAATGAAGTTACTTTGGTCGCAAAGACAGAGTTGTCCTGTCAGCTACAGCATGGAACAACTGCACCTTTGGGTGGACAAAATGTCCAATTTTTGATATGAAGAGAGCATATTTCATCCTTTTCTGGAGCAACAGTTGGAGGCAGTAGAAGGAATGTTCAGGCATAAAGAGACAAAAGATCTGAAGGTTGAATTCTGCGCATGTGGCCCACTGGCAAGGTGTCCTTTTATATTGTCATATTAAAGTGTGCAGCCCTCCTGCAAGACAAAGCAAGAATTCCTCCGCTCAGATATGCAACAGCCTATCATTTAATGGATGGATGAAGGATGTTGACAAATTATTCTCAAAAATTTGAATCTAAGTTTCTACCTGAAATATGTGCAACCAAAATATTGTCTCTCACACACTCTCTCACACACACACACACACACAATCTGTCTTTCTCTGCTCTGGTCAGTGTAATGGATGGTGAATCTGTTGTTGCTCGCTCATGCATACAGCTGACAAATTGTCCCCCTCCGATCAGGGAGAGGGACAACGCCATGATTTTTGAAAAAGACGCGACGGGAAGAGGTTGACTGAAAAAGGGCAGCAGGGATGGAGGCAAGCTTAGGGAAAAAAAAGGTGAATTTAGAGAAAATTATATATCTCAGGGCTCACAGGCCACTGAGGTGTGGATGAGCTGCTCTTACGCACGACTACTGTGTCTGAGTGAGATTAGAGATATTTGAGATGTGTTTTTAGCAATGACCTTGCTGCATGGCGGACGGCGAGGATTTGCATCGTGCGCGCCCCGTCACGGGCACCCACAAGGAGACTTTGAGAGGTGGATACAAGCAGTAGGCTACCTGAATTAATTCGACTGACCTAAACTGAGCTGTCCTGCGCAGCAGTCCTCGTTGAAACCTGGAAGATGACCCACATCCAACACACTCGAAAGACAGCGCTGCTCTCTGCTCCTGGAACATCACTGCAGTATTTGCACAGTCTCTTTGAGGTCCAGCCTGATGTCCCACTGGTGATCTGCACTCTTTCTATCACGGATTGAAATGAAAATCTGACACAGAGTGTTCCTGAAATTTCCTACAGTCCAAGAGCAGCAAACATGACTCAGGAATAATGTAAGATTGGACTGATGTGATGGTAGAAAGCACCGGACAGCTGACACAAGAAGAGACGGCCCAGAGTTGGACCGGTGCTGGTGTTGTATCCCCGACCTGAGGAGGACTGGATCCCTGATCCCTGCTCAGCAGCCACCAGATTTCCACCACTTTGTGGCTGATGCTGTTGGATCCAACTGAATTGCATGAATCCAAAATCTCATGTTTGTTTTAATTAGGATGGGAAAATGTGGCAGAAGTAATTTCATTATTCAGGGTCACTCCTCGTGAGTTTGGGGGGAAGTTGGAGGAGTCCTGCAGGAGAAGAAAAGAATGCCTCGAGGCACTTTGCAGGAACCCAGAGCCCTGAGCAACAGTGGCGAGGAAAAAAAGCTCCTATTTAACAGAAAGAATCATCGAGCATAACCAGGTTCATAAAGGGCATTCACGTTCATATGGGGGGGGCAACCGAATGGAAAGGATTCAAAGCGAGAAACCTGAAGCTGTGGAAGTAAAGTCATGAACACATCCACATCAAAAAGACACCGTGTGTAATGGTTGAAATCACAGGCCAGAAGAGTGGAGCTTTCATAAATTAACCTACTTTATGACAATCTTCCAGCTATTAGGAGGAAGGATGGGAGCGGGGGTGAGGGTTAGCGCTGTGCCAAATCTGCCTCTCCTCCCGCCCACTCCCCTCAACACTCGTGGGTAGGTCTGCGTTGAGTCTTTGCCATGTTACACATTCACTTATTGGAGGGGTGAGAAAAAACTAATCTGGCACAGAATCTGTTTTTACCCTCTTTTTCTCTCCCTCTCTCATTCTCGGTCTGATCCTTCCTCGAGGCCACAGTTGAGGCTGTGATAGAGATTAGGACAAGCAGCGCTGCCGACGAGGCGGCTAAATCTACTGATGAACCTGGCAGTGCTACTGAGCAAGGATGGACTTTCAAAAAGAGAGGGAGAGAAAGACAGCAAAGAGCTTTGAATAATAACAGATGAGGAGCTGGGTCGGGAAATGGAAATGTGTGTGTGTGTGTGTGTGTGTGTGTGTGTGTGTGTGTGTGTGTGTGTGTGTGTACAGACATGCTGTAGCCTACCAGCAGAGGGCGCTCCATGTGGTTTTTATTGACATAAAATTGCAATCTGGCCCAAGTTTAGGTTAAAAGGGCACCCACCGGGCTGAGTTGGGTTTAAAATCACCAGTTTGATGTCAGATCTGATTTTTTTAGGGTTTGCTTCAGTCTGTGTGACTGCGTAATAAAAGAATGTGCAGTTTTTGGAGTTCACGGCATGAAATTCGGGGTGTATCGTTGGGCTATTAATGATACAGAAAGATCCACGACACAGATGGATTTGATTTGTCCCCGTTCATCATCTCACTGGAGCAACAACCCCACACAGAGCTGCCGAGGGCAGAGTTCCAAAATAGCCAGCACACGCAAAATAATAAAGGTTATACAATCATCAACCACATCGGTAAAATTTAGACTAAATGTCATATGAATCAGCTTGTGTACAGTAGGAGTCAGTCTGCCTGCCTGCCTGCCTGTCTGTCTGTCTGTCTGTCTGTCTGCCTGCCTGCCTGCCTGCCTGTCTGCCTGCCTGCCTGCCTGCCTGTCTGTCTGTCTGTCTGTCTGTCTGCCTGCCTGCCTGCCTGCCTGCCTGCCTGTCTGCCTGCCTGCCTGTCTGTCTGTCTGTCTGCCTGCCTGCCTGCCTGCCTGTCTGCCTGCCTGCCTGCCTGCCTGTCTGTCTGTCTGTCTGTCTGCCTGCCTGCCTGCCTGCCTGCCTGCCTGTCTGCCTGCCTGCCTGCCTGTCTGCCTGCCTGCCTGTCTGTCTGTCTGTCTGTCTGTCTGTTGCAGGTTAGGCTGCTTAGCGTTCACTGCAGGCTTAGCTAATCACCAAGAAAAGAAAGGAAAGAGGGAGGTAAGCGTCCCCTCCCTGCCTCCGCTCCCAGCCACCCGACCCCCACCAATCCCTCCCCCTGTTCTGCCTGCGGGGCACCATCACAGTGACAGTAATCTTCCAGTGACACTTTTCTGTTTTTCCTTTCTTTTTCTAGCTTTTAATGGGGGGGGTGGAACGACTGTTTTGGGGCATTGTCAACACCCATTCAAACGCCCACCCTCCCACCTGTCCACGCACAACACTCTAACAACGGAGGGGACAGTTGTGTCCCAGAGGGCATGCTGGAGAACATGGATTCTTTTCTATCTTTTAGCGTTATGTTCCTAGCAACCATGTTTGGCGGCGCGTCCACGCCACCGTCACCAGCCATCACGGGACGCACTCATCATGCAACAGACTTAATGGGTTAGAGGCGACAAATGTGGGAAAACCAATGAGGACACACGAGGAAACTTTAACAAAAACAGGGCAAAAGGTTTCCATGGGAACCATTTCAGTCATGGAGACCAATACTCCTGTTTACATGTTTCCGTGGAGGTGACAATAACTTTTGCTTGCATTGTTTAAAAAATTTAAAATCAAAGGGAATTTTTCTTTGTGTTCCATAGTAAAAAGGAATTGTGAACAATTATTTGAGCCAGATTTAGGAGCTCGTCGCCTGTCGAGCATCTCCATAAATCCTAATACACAGTCATTCCCTGTGGAACTTAAAAAGAAAAAAAGCAAAGGGAGGAATGCATTTTCTGCTTATCTATCTGTCTTTCACTCTCTTTTCCCCCCAGAGAGCGACAGACGGGAATAAATGGCTCCCCTCTCCTCTGCTCTCGCCTCAGTGTGGGCTGACAGTGCAGCAGATGGTGGTTTAAGCAGTGAATTTATGAGCGCCACAATCTTAATGTTGCAGAAAGAAAAGAAAAGGACTCGCATCAAACGCCGCTGACAAATGCACTTGCTAATATTAATGCACTCCTCATTCATCCAATATGCTGCCTAATTGCTTTTCTGTACACAGTAATATGGCACCTGCTGCTCAAGTCCGGCGCTCAGAGAGAAAAGGGGGGAGGCGGAGATGCGCAGAGCAGAGAGATGAGAAAGAAAGTGTCTCTCGCTCTTCTCCTTTCTTACTTTTCCCTGTGATGGATGCAAGGCTGTGGATCATGCGCCAGACCTGTCAGTGTTCCTAATTAAAATTTTATACTTAAAGGCTCACGGAAGGGAGGGAGGCGAGAAAAAAAGGTGGAAAGCCTCTCAGTAGACATCAGTTTGTGAGAGGAGGGGAAGGGAGAGGCCATCGCACGGTGTGACACACTCAGGCGATCCAATTTTTAAGTACGGCATCACGCATTGACAATCGGTGGACTCTAATAGAGCCTAACAAGGCCACCGCGCCCGCAGATCAAACACCCAAAAGGTAGGCGAGCCACCTACCTCGGTTCCAAAGGAGAGAGAAAAAAAGCTCTGTGGACACACAGAGATAATTAAAGCACAAGCGCCGCGCATCCATGTCACCTTCAGAGGTATCGGCGAGTCGAGCAGCTCCACACAAACGATAGAAGTTCCAACCAGCAGGAACGTTCCTACGACCCAGGCGGGAAACAGCCGCCAAAAAAGCCGCACATGGCCATGCCTGGCGCTGCACTTCGGGTGTTTAGCAGATGCAGAGGAGGGTGAGGTGCAGCCAGGAGGTCGATGTTGCAAGATAAATGTGAGGAGGAAGAGAAGACTGTTACATTTTAGGTTTACATTTAAATAAAAACCTTCTCGATGACACGTAGCTGGAGAAGCATGTAAGCTAACTAAATTACACTTACTGTTGTGAAATAAGAACAGGAAATCTATCAGCTAAAATCATTTGAGATGAATAAAATGATCTCAAGAGAATCTGTACGATGCCCCCACCTGCCTGCATCCTTGCTGCACGTCATTTCCACCTTTCAGACTTTTATTTTTATTCAACCTGAATTCAAATGTTCCAGTCTGAGAAATGAGAAGCATCATTTTGCATCATGTTCGGGGTCCATCTGCGAGGCCCCTGTGTTAGACCCCTTCAGCCCCCACTGTTATCTGCCCTCCAGCTGCTGTTAAACACCCCAAATTGTAAAATAATGAGTTTGTAAATTGCACGCAATTACAGATGCAAATTGAATAAATCCTCTAAACTATAGAAATGGCCTTCCTCCTCCTCACGCCGAGACTTAATTGATGCATGTTTGATGGAGAAGGGCGCAGGTATTTCCTGCAGTGGCAGGATGAAAATGCAAGAGAGTGCTTTTCTTTGTGGCGGGGATGAATTGGGATTTGATTGAGCAGAGTGTTTGCACGAGTGTGAGTGATCAGGTTGGCAGTTTCAGACGCTGCAGCTGAAACATCGACACAGCTCAACGCGCTGCCCTGAGGGATGGGGGGGGGGGGGGGGTTTAAAAGCACATTGATAAAATTATTCTGAATTATCTGCATTGTTTTTGACCTCCCTGTAATCACTCAGCTTTCACTTCTCAGAAATACCAAAGGGGGAAATAACGCTTGGGGAAAAAAAAGAAATGAAAGGTTTGGGTTTTTTGTGCTTGATTTTTGTAACTAGAATTTCTTTCTGGGAATAAAAGAAAACCTTCATAAATTAACATGATTATCAGCTTTGCCCTGCAAACATTAAATATACATGCCGATGCTTTTGTTTAGCAGACATTCTCAGTCCAACTGCTGGAAAGATTATTAATGTTTTAAAAAAAATGTGAAAAGAAAAATGTATCTGGGAGTAATTTAGATATTTATGGAATCCACCAACTGGACTGGCATTTTATTATGTATGTTTTTAATTGTAGCGTGTAACTTTCCCCCGAGGCTGCTGAAACCTCCAGAGTTGAAAATGAAAACGACTGTTTCGTGCCGTTCCTGACGCATCAAAGCGAACCCTGACTGCCCCAACTGCCATCTTTAACAGTGTTGTTATTAACGTTGCTATTAACTGGATCAGCTCTGATCACCTGAGCTGATTATCAGAAACAACAATTAATCTATTTGCTAAAGCGACACAGTTGCAACACTGACAGCAAAACACACGTACAGGACTAACTCTGAGCAACAAACATGTGTGTGTGTGTGTGTGTGTGAGAGAGAGAGAGAGAGAGAGAGAGAGAGAAAGAGAGAGAGAGAGAGACAACTCTTATCGTTTAAGCGTAAAATTGGGAACAATATAAACACCTCATCTCAGAACTTGAGTCATATTCAGCTGATCACACACACACACACACACACACACACACACATACCTCCCACTCATTACTAACTACAACTGTGATTTCCCCCATGAGACTAATAAGCGACATTAGTTTGATTATTTCTGAGTCTAAACAACAGTTTTAACAGAGCTGCCGAACTGACACCAAATTACTGGAATTACTCAACAGAGAGCGATCACAACCCCAAAAAAATCCCATTTAGGCAAATATCTGACCATCCTGGGTGCTCTTAAAAACATTTCTGAGAGAAAACCATCACTCCTCCTTGGTTTAGTGTTTAAAAAATGGCAGCCCACAATTCATCAGCGCCACATTTGCATCATCGCCGTCACCGTCGTCGTCTGTGGACGTAAACTACACAATCTTCCCTCCACAAGCGCACTAATTAGCAGCAGAAAGGTCACGTAAAGTCAGCGTATGATTAGAGAAAGAAGGGAGGGTGTGGAGGGAAGGTGGGATGTGGAGGGGAAGGAAAAAAACAAGACAGATGAGAAGAATGAAAAGCTCGCATACATCTAGTTCTGGATCGGTGCCAGACCGTCTTTTTTTTTTAAAGGGCCTCGCTACAAAACGTTGGCTTCAATTTTTAATGAAATGCTTATGTTGCTGCACCTGGACGCCTTGGCTGAGCTCGGCCCATCAGGTACAGGATCCCAGGAGGGTCATTAAACACGCGGCTCGAGTCTGCCTGAGTGCCAGCCACGGAGAGGAGGCCTCCAGGATCAAAAGATGGCTACCAGAACGGAACGAGAACGTTCGGGCGGATTTTGAAAATCAAATTGATTTGGTGTTATTAGTGATGCAGCATTTAAAATTTCTGGAGAAGGAAGAAGAGGAGGAAGGGTTTCTTTTTTTTCTTTTTTTTTATTCCCGACTAAATCCAGTAGAATTTTTATATTTTTAAAGGATCTGGCTTTTTGGATTTTTTTTTTCCAAACTTTTAAACTAACACATGGGATTTTCAAAGATTTTTTTTAACAGATTTCTTCTTAATCCTTGTATTAATTTCAGATGTAGACATGAGGTCACCAAAAAAGATATTCTGCATACGATTCTGTGAATATTAGAATGATTTTTCTATTTCTAATGCATCGTGGGATTTTTTTTAAGAAACATTTTTATGAGAGAAAAAAAAGTATCTGTGTGTGTGTGTGTGTGTGTGTGTGTGTGTGTGTAATGTATATCATATGTTTATCATAAATATTCCAACTTTTGCACGAATATGCACAGCGCCTGAAAAATGTGAAGAGAGAGAACCAGAACTGGTTTTGTTGTATCACGGCCGTGTGCTAATCATTCACTACACCACACACTTAGCTACTATTTCACAAGTTGATCAGACAGATCCGTCCACTAGAGGTCACCAGTGCCCACTTAGACGCGTCTGAAATCCCCTACATGTCTACACTCCCCCATTACAATTCAGTTCCCGTCTGATCTCCACATCGTTTTGGAGTCAATCTGCAAGTTGACACCAAAATTAGCAGTTTCTTCCAACTTGCAGTTCCGTCCCTGGTTGGTAGTTTGCCGTGATCTACGTTAGCCTTTGCGGCCACTCTGGTGAAATGGCTGAGATGTCATGGTAAAGATGGAAGAGTGCGTCCGCCTGCGTTTGTATATCAAACATACAGCATAATGAGCTGCAGTGTATCTTTTCACCTAATCTTCTTCCACAGTTGCGCAACAACCAGCTCCTCCGTGTGTCTGTGAGTGCCAGGCAACAAAAACATGACGGCGGGAACGATGTTATTCCCAGTGAGCCTCGTGCGCTGGTCTCGCCGCAGGCTTCCCCCCTCAATGTTGAGGCAAAACATCTCCTGTGGCAAAAAGAGGTGCACATCGCTGTCAACGGCAAAACACAACAGCGTGCTGGATGACACTGACACTGACACTGACACCGCTCCCACGACCTTCGGGAATACGGCATCAGACAGACACGTGGGGTACAGTATGTGTCGGTCTGCAGCCATATTAACACATGCTAGCCACACACACACACACAGACACTTGGCCCTGAACCTCGAACAGTCTGATCCCTGAGGAGAAAAGTGTTTTAAGGCATTCGCACACATATAGACGCAGGGTAAGTGGACCCACAGCCTAATGCAGTTTAATCACTCCCAGCACATCCATCAGGGACTCCAGGAGGGGAGGGGAGTATTTTATCACCACTTTTAAGGGTTATTAGTACAAATACACTGTCACCCTGCATTACCACTGCAGCGCTTTAGGGTGCCGTGCCCTCACCACATTCATTACAATCTCTATCAATATCTATCAGAACTAACCGCTCCCCCTCTTTCGCTCCTCACTCGCTTGCTGCCATTAAAAGATGAAGACCGACTCCCCCCTTAGTCTCCCTCCCCTCCTCTCCCTGCACCTTGTGACACTGGACTCAGGTGTCCGAGGCTGTCCCACTGAGGACGCCAGCTTTAAGAGGTCCAGTGGTCACTCCCAAAAGAAAAACAGAAAGCAGGGAAAATCGATCCTGCTCTGGGGTGGCAGGGTGGGCTTTTTTTCTCTTCTGGCCATTACCACACATGCGAAGCTGAGAGGATTAAAGGAGATTTGCTCCTCTTTTTTTAGGCTTTTCAGGTGAAGTTGGGTTCATCAACCCAAGCGCCTCCCGAGAGCAGAGTTCATTACCAGCTGGCAAGGCTGACACTGACAAATCTGAATAGCTGTCCTTATTCGGGTCTTTTAAACACCGATTTAGTGCAAGGTTTGTGATTTGTAAAGAAACTAAATCATCATTAGGACTTGAATGGCACTTCTATAAACTTGCCGCATATTTTCCTGAGTGAAAACGACCAGGTTTGTGCTCTGTCAATAATGACTTGATTCTATAATGCCCTTGATATTGCAGCAGACTTTATAAAAACTAAAAAATTATCATTTCAAAGGTTGACTGAAAGCTGGAATTTTTATTTAATAGTTCTGGTCTTTGTGAGCTTGAATTGTGGTCACACGCCCTGGAGTTGCAGGCTTGGTTTAAATTTGAATTTAAACTCAATGCTGTATTAACTACAACCAAGAGTGGAATGCCCCCCCCCCCCCCCCCCCCCCCCCCCCCCCATAAGCTCAAACAACCAGAATGTAATGAAATGAGGTGGCATTCATCAGTTAATCCAGCCAAATTCTTCTCCTTGAACCCACAAAACTGAAGATTGTGACCACAAAATGACACCAGGAAAGCAATCATAGCGGAATTTCCACCAGAAAGACGATTGTCCTGTTGCTTTAAACCGCTCTGATCTTCAATTGTAGCATTTTTAGCTCAGTTCAGCTGATCAGTTTGGCCTTCAAACAGGAACAGATCAGGTTTCCTCAGGATGACTTAAGAACTCTTTCCTTTTAGAAAGAGAACCACCATTTTATCTGATGTTCATCTCTGCTGTGAACTACCTATTTGCCCATGTGAGTCTGGCCGGTTGATGTTAGCGTTATTACAGCAGAATTTAAAGATCTGCTTGAACATTTCCTTGGAAAAAATGGATCAGAGTCTGAAAGCAATAAGGGATGTCATTTCCTGACCTTCGGACTCCCGACTCTCCAACGATGCAGCTGTTGGCCGCGGGTTCCTCGGTCGGGGGAAGGTTATTTTGAGGTAAATCCACACAGCCTCGCTCGCTAAGTGGCACAATTACCACACTTACACACTGTTTACCTCTGTGGCACACACCTGGCACGATTGCCTTGGTGCACATTAGCGTCTAAAACAAACCACAAGAAAAAGCATTAAGGGCCCCAACCCCGTCTGACTGGAAAATGCAAAGGAACAATTCACGTGTACGCTGCAGCTAGCTCCAAATTAAAAAGAGATTACAGTAGGAACATTTAAATCCCACTGCTGAAACAGCCTCAAAGCCTGCAGGTAATACGATTTAAAAAGAAAAATGCATGACTCCACATTTATATTCAAGCATGTACGCAGAAAAAACACATTTAATGACAACCGCCATCACACAAACCCATATGTTACATCTCTCATATCCACCCACTCACATTAAAGAAAAAAAATGTATTTACGCAGACTTTTTTCCCTTCCTCTCGCCCTTCCCTCCATCTTGTGAATTGTTTATTGTCCAAAATCTATCCAATCTAGTGTGGAAAAATGATTTAAACTTGGCTTCCTGGAGCCTTCATTATCATGTTTCACATAATGTTTTAGTTTAAAATATATATATATGGAATTTGACCTCTTGCCATGCAAAGGTCACTCAAATTAATTTCATCCGCTCACATAGAGGACACAAAGAGGACAATGGTACAGGAAGTAGAATTATTCGACAGCTGATGACCTGATTTTAAGAATCGAATCCTTATTTTCATGTGTTCACTTTGACATTTGAATGCAGCATCACAAAAAGAAGTCTATTGTTTAATTCAGATTACCTCCTATAGTGTGCGTGCATGCATGCGTGGAGGCGAAGCACCCTGAGCGCTTCTGCCATCCTTTTAAGAGCAGAAACAGTCTGCATTACAAGCTGGTCCAGTTTCACCGTTATTTATGGAAAACCGAGGAGTGTATGGATTAAAGAGATGATGCCAAGACAAGAAAAAGGAGGAGAAGGCATGAATCATTTCCCAAACCATGAAAGAAGGGCCAAAGGACAAACAAATCAATGGCAGTTTGGACGATATCCGGCTGTAAGCATTGACTGGCCCCCAGGTGTCAAACATTAAAGAAAATATGAAAAGTGCAACTGCTGCGTTTGCATCTGAAGCATGTTCTTCTACTGCAGAAGCATTAACTAGATGTGGGTAGGCCGCAGCATTTGATCAAGAAACAACTAGAGAGACACTGCAAAAAAAACAGGTTTGATCATAAGGAATTTGTTCTACTAAGAGCAATTGGACCTATTTCTGCCCCCAGTGGCCAGAGTCAGGAACTGCAAAGCACATTCCGTTAGCGGCTAACTGTGTTAATCAGTAAAATCACTATGAGACTGTTTCAAGTAATCACTGTGTTAGAGAGTTTTCTCGTGTATTGTTTGCAATGTATCATTAAAACGCTCCAGATTTTGCAGACAGAGGAGTTCCAAACCAATGACAGGAAGTGTTGCTAAATATTTTCTTGTCAAAGCAGGCTGCATTAGCCACCAGGACGTTTCTGTTTTCATCTGCAACATCAGAGAAAACCAACAGCAGGATATCTATCACACTCACGATAATCATTGTCATGGGCATTTATATTCATATTGCTTTAAGTAAATAATCAGATGCATTTCATCTTTCTAAAGGCCTTTCCCGTGGCCCGGCAGTTCCTTTCATGGAGGATTTATAGCAGTTTAGTTCAGTGGTTGTCAAACCTGACAGAGCGCATACTACGAATATAAATGCACCTGTGAGAATGGAGGTCATTAAGAGGTTTTAGTAATTAAAATGCTTTTTGTTCAATTTGAATTATTTATCTTTCTACTTAGACCCATATAGCTCCAGCTCCATTCCCTATTCTGAATTTTACTTCCTAACTCATGAGCTCCTTTAGTTTTAAGTAGCTCTCCTCCCTGCTCAATGACCAGTTAGGTGTTTTTTACTTCCCCCTTTTCTGCAGGTAAACTATTATCTTTCTGACACATTAAAAGTATTATTGCACATTCTGCATATTCGGTCAGTCATTCATTTTTATTTTGCAGCCTCTCTGGCCTGGGCTCCTTTTTATGCACCTTCCTATTTCTGAGGGAGTTTACATCAAATCTGTGACCCCGCTGTAGATTTTAAGAGACCCATCGATTTCGAAATAACACCCTGGATAAATGATGTCATCCTTAAAAATCTATGCCTACTGTCTGGGCACAGCGCCAGCTCATATCACTACGCCGACAGGAACACAGGCGAGTCGTCCACGTACAGCAGTGGCGCTTGTGGCGACTCCCGTTACAAAGCTGCAGTGTGGAGGAGGAAGAGGAGGGGAAAGGATCCCTGGCAGGCTGCCACTCATCTGGGCACCTTCCTCTAAGCAGGGCAGAAAATCAAACACACCAGGAAAGAATTAAGCAGAAAAGAGAGAAAGAAAAATGATTTTTTTTTCTCCCTTATAAATAGCAGGGCTTGCCAGAAGGCAGAGGAAATGAGAGCAAGTGAGTGCTGGAGAAGAAGGGCTTGAGCTTGACACGGGGCTTAAAATTGAGAGGGGGCGGGAAGAAGGGACCTACTGCGTGAAAATGTCTCCAACCAAAGCGAGGATTAGTGTTCCAACCTCCTCCACCGCCAAGATCCGCCAGAACAACTAATCACCTTCACAGCTTCTTCTCTGACGACTCTCCTCGTCCCTTTCTCCCTCTCTCTTTATCCCCCTCTCTTTCTGTCTTTTTGCCTCTGCCTCTCCTGCTCCTTAAAGTATCATCTCGCCCCTCTCATCGTCATTACGGCTAAAATTAAAGCAGACTGTGTTCTGCCAGGAACGATTAGCTGCTGCAGCCTAACCGGGCACAGCGAGGTGCTCGGGGCTTTTTGTCAATCTCATACAGGGTGCAGACGGCAAACTTAAAAAAAAAAATCTACATATATGATGACAAGGGATGTGGCAGATAAACCGCACAGCTCCGTCCCTTTGTCAAATCCACTCCACACACTTCTCCACCTGTCATCCCAGCCCTTCCCTCTTTCTCCTCTCGCTCTCTGCCGCTGCCATCCTGTTCCTCCCCTCCCTCCATCACGCCGAGGCGCCTCACAAAGATGGCGTCGACGACAGGAACGACGGTGCGTAAACATAAACAAGTCAAAACGATCCCACAGAGGAAGAACCAGTTTGAGGAGGGGATGGACTGGGGACGGACAGGAGTGATTAAGCTCCTTCCTTTCTTTCCTGTTCCACATCTCTCTTCCTGTTGAGGTGGTGGCGTAGGCATTGAAAGAGAAAGAGCCACTTCATAAGCAGATGCCTGGCATCAGACTGCAGCCGGGGGAGTGTGTGAATTCATTCTCCTCCGCTATAAATACGCGCCACAGCTCCGTATAGGTGCATGTGCAAAATGTAATTAGGCAGAGAGAGCAGAGGAACCAGCCGCCTTTCTCCTGCGTTTGCATATTTTCTCCACAAATAATGTAACCACAAAGGCAAATGAGAGGCGAGGCCCCTCTTGAATATTCATTTTACAAAATAAGTGTTTTGCAGATAAGGCAGAGGTATGTGATAATCAATTAGTTAAACGTTCTACAAAACCCTGATGATAATAAATATGTGTGAAGAGGAAAAATCCTCGGCTGTGTTCAACAAAATATCATGAAGGATAAGTTCTTCTCAAGTGTTCCACCAATGTTTGGAATTAAGAACGTTCCAGCAGAAGCTGTAGACACCTGTGTGCGCGCGCGTGTGTGTGTGCGTATGTGGGTTCTTGGTACATATTACAGATTCCACCGGCAAAGTGAGGACATTTTGACTGGTCCTCAAAACTTCAAAGAAGTGTTTAAGACCTGGTTGAGGTTAGTATTGGGTTTAGGTTAGGGTTAGGTACTGATCCAGTTGTGATGGTTAAGGGTAGGGTAGTGGGGAATGCATTATGTCTACAAAAGTCCTCACAAAGCTAGAAGTCCAAGGGTGTGTGGGTGTGTGTCCGCTGGAAGGGCAGCCTGTCAGGAGGGTGCTTGTGTCTTGTGCTGAGTCCAGTTGCTTTTCTAGGACCCAAATTGAAGCTGAATGTTTTTCCAGGTTGATACATGTTGGAACTCCAAAAGGACTCAAACATATATCACACACAGCAGAACGGCCTAAAATGGTTCCCTTTTGTATTCCGTCACCTCGTCTCATCGGAGGTTTAACATGTTCAAGAGCTTTAGTCTGGAGGATTCATTACAGAGATGGAATTCCCTAAATGTCTGGCATGTTCCTGATCCTGATGGCATATTTATGTTCCACAGAATGGTCTTTTTTTGCTACGGCCAACAGAGGCAAGGCCTTTCCAAGTGTAGACAAAACAGACGGTTTATCACAAATGTGTTAGAGTGAAATCATAAAAACTGAAACAAAGGCCATGTCGATGTTTTTACCATCTGTCTGCCGGAGCAGATACACCGAACTGATGTGAGCCAACCGGCAGAAACTCCAGCACAGCAAAACCAGCAAAATCTTGTATGATAAAGAGAAAACATCTGCACGTGATCTCAATACCAGCAGAAACTGCAAGCAGGGGACACAAACACACAACCATTTGCACTGGGCAGATGGTTGTCGACGGCTTTGAGACAAATCTACAACAAAACCATTTGCCTAAAATGTCCCTATTTTCATATAATTAATATGATGTAACTTTTCAGGGTACATATTGATGCCTGAGGATTCAAGGTTGCGTTTAAGTTGAATGAATAATGCCTGTAGTGTTCTTGTTTTCCCCAAAATCCCAAAGTGGCATCTTCAAAGCGCATGTTTTATGTGGGCTGAGCACAGAAAAACGCAACGATATTCAATTTATAATGACTTGAAACATGTGGAGCCGCACATGTGAGGAGCATAAAACAAGCCTGTAATAGCTGCTGATTGACTTTCCATCAATCGATTATTCAGCTGATTGCTTCGGCTCTGGACCTCTGCAGACATCATTTCCTGCTGGAGTCCACAGACGTGCTGCATGTCCGCGGTAATTGAATTGTTCCGCAGGCGCCGCTGCAGCATTAAGAACTGCAGTTGTAACTGCTGTTATGAAAGCATGTGAAACTCATTACAATACATTTAATTAGGCCCCGCGCCTATTAATAACAGCTATGGTGTTAGATATAAGCAGCTGGTGTTAATAATGAATGTCAGCTCTGAGGCCCTCCTGCTTCTCCTGCAGGTCTTTGCCTTGTAGGGTTTGCCCCCTCTACTGGTCATGGGGAGAATTACGGCTGACCCTGCCTCCTGCGGGCGACCTGGTGGGAAACAAAGAGGTCGTGCTGTGCCAAAGGGGCCTACCACTCCTTCTGCTAAAGAAAATGCAGAGAGGAGAGCTCAGCGGGGAAGGGGCCAAAGCAGCTACGCTCTGCAGTCACCTCCCAGATAAACGGAGGCAAACGTTTTGTGTCTGTGTGTGCTGGGACTTGCGGTTGGATTTGGGTGGTTGTTGGAACCGAGAAGCTTTGCTGTCATCCTCTCATCCCTGTCTGCTGTCAGACGCTGACATAAAGATAAAGCAATGTCCAGGTACATGAGTGCAAATATACAAAAGAATTCACCCCACGTAAGCATGTGACGCGTCCCCTTTTCAATGCTGTCCGCCGCCCCTCAGGTCTCCGAGAGGTCAACAGGTCAGTCGTCAAAGCTGAGAAATTCAAACCGAGCATCAAGATTAACTGGATGGTTTGGACTCCACTGGTTTTTGTTTTGTTTTGTTTTTTATTTTGAGAGTGGGAGTAAAAAAGGGGGGGGGGGGGTGGATCTGGAGGGAAAAGCCACTTTGAGTTACCCCCCTCCACCTACACCTGCTGCACTTCTGTCACTTTTCCGATGATGCCAGCCTCTCAGCTGAGGAGGGCCCTCCGCGTTTGTGAAGATCTCCATCCCCTCCGCTGATGCCGCCACCGTCCAGGGCCAGCAGCAAGACGGCCGACTTTGTTTCCAGGGGAGTGGAAGACAGCTTTGAACTGCAGACTGACAGCGAAGGGGAAGTTGTTCCAGGCATAAATGTAAATTACTATTACTTACACGTTTAACCCAGCGCCTACAACTCCACCACGTGCACACGCCTCACCCCCACCCTCTTCCCCGCTCGCTGGCTCGCGTTCGGCTGTGGAAGTGTGCTCGGGTTTTAAGGGGGGGGCAGAAATCTGACATCATGTTGCCCTCTTTTGGTGGATATTTGTAACTGCGCCCCACCGTTCACCCACCTGAGAGGTAAAAAATCATTTGGACTTTCCAATAAAGATAAACAGGTCCAGTTATTTTAACTAACGTATCTAAAGCAGTTATGATTAATTTAATGTTGTGAATAAGTTGCACCATTTGATTTAATTTTCTCAGATTTCTTTGGTAAATAGATGTTCTATAAACATGAATAAACATGGTCAAACTAATGCATGAATAAAAAAAATGAACTCATATTTTATTTTTAGATTCCTGTGAACAGATAAAAAGACAAATGTGATGAGAGAAGAAAATACACACTATATGCTGCAGATGAAAATTGAGGCAAATGTTTTAATTTTTCAGAGCGCTAAAGATAATCTGCATTTAAAGGATCCTCTGCATGCGTGTCTTTACAGCTGCTGCCGTTTTCTGGGTCTGCAGAACACACTGAAACTCAGGTCTTCAAACACTTTCCAGAGAACTCAGATCATTTAAGAGGCGTGTGCATGACACAGGATTTATTGTGAGTCTTCTGTCTGCAGCATCCCAAAATAAACACATGTCCTGCCTTCCAACGCATCTTATGACAGGAACAATAACATAAAGATGCCGTTGAACAAACCCAAACTTCAAAACCAATCAGCGGCCTGACTAACCAGCATCAGGCGGTCCACGTCTGGAGCAGGTGAAAGCAGATAGCCCAATCATCGGCCGCAGATTAGATTTGCAGCGTGAAACGATGCAGATTGGAGATTTGCTTTTTTTTCCCCTGCTGATCTTATTTTGCGGAGAGCTGGATCATCGCCTGTCGTCAGGCAAGGCTCCAAGCTGCATTTTGCCTGAATCAATAGGGCCCTCGCAGCATATCATTAGATGTAAGTATTATAATTACTTGTGTTATTAATTTTGCCCTAATACCAGGGATAACATGATATGTAATTCAACCCTGTTGAGAGGGGAGAAAATAAGATCATCACAAATGCATCTCTTATGAAAATCAATGCTGAAATGGATATTCCAATAAAGCCAAACCACTGACCCTCTCTTTTTTTCCTCATGCATATCAGCCATTCATTTTCTGCATTCATCTGGAAAAACTATATAAATATGTTCTGACATATTTCACACAGACCCTCTCCTCCCCCCTCCCGTCCCGAGCCAAAACATTATGGATTTGTGTTGCCTTGCAAACAATTTTAATAAAAAGCTATTGATTGGGGATCGAGCTGCTAGCCTGTAGGCGCGGAGCAGCAGACCCCAGTGGGTCCAAATCATTAATGTCCTCAACCGCTGGCTTCACTGGTGCAAATATGTTCAATAAGGCTTGGGCACGCATGCTTTCAGGGGTTTAATTTTGATGCAGGCCGCAGACCCACATGAACGCGACAGTGGCGTGTCTCACTCCCAAAAATGATTAATGGAGCTAAATGTTGCTCCCGCCCGCCCGGCCAGTCTCGCCGTACATCCACGCACACCTTCCTCGCCACAGAGAGCTTGGTGTTGAGCCTCGCTGCAAATTTGTGCAGCTGCAAAAAGCCACATCCAGACAGAAACACCCTCGCCTTTGCTTCCCCGAGCAGGTATCAAAGCCTCGGCGCAGCAAGACAGTTTTAATTACCAGGTACTTTCCTTATGCTTAGGATTTCAATTTCTCCCTGCAAAGCTGGTAATGATATTCAAAATGCCTGCTGGCAAACTCCGGCTTCTTTTTCTCCCCCGTCTTTCCTCCCCACCAAGAAGTGAATACCCCAGTTTATAGGCTTATTTGTCCTGCAGTCACTTTGTAAAATCTTTATTCAGCTGAAGATATCTTCTTTTTTATTTTAAAGGCGAGCCTCGCTGGAAGGAATGGCAATAAAGCTTTTTGGGGGGGGGTAGACGGTGAAAAAGAAAGGGGGGATCAATGCAGAATGTATTAGCCTGCACTACTGAGACCGACTTCAATAATAAAAGCATTGATCCTTTAAAGTGAAGCTTATTCTGGGATGGCATGGTAAAGGAGGACGGTCCATTCCAATACTGCATGGTCCAGATGGAGAATCACAGCAGGATATTTCACTCTCACACAAACACACACTCACACACATGCACACACATACACACGTACAGTCACACACACACACTCACACACACGCCTCAAATATTCACATTAGATTTGATTCCTGTATTAGACTCATTACCGAGGGATTCAGATGGAAATGAGTGTATTACGGAAGAACATGTCCAATAATGCAGCATATGGAATAACATATTTAATTGGCACTACTTAAGCTCTGCCAAGTACAAAGGGGTGTGAAAAGAACCAGGAGGTGTGTAAGAAAAAGAATAACTTTAACACTCCACTGTTACTGCAGGACAATAATAAATCACTGCCGCCGGATTTGTTAAGGCAATAAAAGGATCTCTAATTTTCCAACTGGATTTCCATCAGTCACCAAACACGTCGCGGTCTTGCCGTGTCCCTCCACGCTACCCTGGTGGCAGCATTAGAAGGAAAACGCCATCAGTAATCGAGCGTGATGGCTGAATGTGTAACAAGCGCACTTCACAGACTAATCACTTCGAGTGGACTTTACATCACGTCCATGTCTTTGGCTCAGAGACACTGGCCCTCGATCAGATTATTGAAATTTATCTGGACGTATCAATAGATAAGGTTAGCTGTGATTAGGTGCCGGAACGCTTCCTTTGGTGTTTAGTAATAAAGCAAAATTCCTCCAACACAAACGGCAGACTGTGTGTTCTTTCCTCTAATCTTCCTCTGAACGCTTTGCTGTAAAAACCCTGAAAAACACAGATTATGTTCAGGCAAGTGTAAAAAAAAAACCTGTCTCCTGTCAGTAGTTGATTTCAGGTCAGTCTCTGAAATAAGAGGCTGCAAAAAGAGGTCAAAGAGGTCACATTAGACATTTTGTCCTAAATAATGAATTTAACGTTCTATAATCAAGACAGCTGGGAACTGCAGAACAAATGTCACTTTTGTCAAGAATTCAAATGAACCTCTTTAAGAATTGTATATAGTAGCTTTTAAAACTTAGACTAAACCAAATTGAACTTAAAATGCCACAAATTTTAGTTTGTTTTGTGTTTGAATTTTAGCAAAATTTGGCAAATGTTGAAACATTTACAACCTGAATATGGGAAAAAATAAACTTGTGGTGTTAAATTATAAGCCGCAAACACACACATGTGAGTTTGAAGTGACCTCCAGCTGCACCTCTGTGACGGGATAGGGTGAGAATGGCGACACACAGAACCCTGCTACTGTAATCCCATCAAGTCATGTCAGACAGCGGCCTGGATACAAGCCCGTGTGTGAGGCGTGTAATCCACAGCTAAGACTTCACACACTCTGCTCCCACTTATCTGGACACACACACTCTCTCGCACACGTATACGTTCCAAAATATACTTGAAGAGAAAAGTGATGGTCGGTAGCCATGCTTGGTGTGTGTGTGAGTGTGTGTGTGTGTGTGTGTGTGTGTGTGTGTGTGTGTGTGTGTGTGTGTGCGTGTGTGTGCGTGTGCGTGGTAATAGGACATGGTTTATGGTGTCAGCTCAAGTGAAACACACAAAGACACTGATGAAGCCTAAAAATATTAACTGCTAATGTGGATAATTTACACTCTGGCAGCTGTGAGACAAAAGAAGAAAACCGTTCTATTGTCTTCATACGTCAGAAAAAGAAGCAGCTAAAACATTTCTAGGACGGAAACAACCTACAGATTTCCCCATAAATCAAAACAAAAATCTGACTCAATTCCCATCAAATCAGGATAAAAGCAGCCAATTCGCGCTGAGGTTAGAAATTCAACAACACCTTCCTTCACTTCAGAAAATAAACGCACACAAATGCGTCCAAAATTGTGCTCAAACGGGGACAAAACATAAAGTAATCTGCAACACACTGAATCCTGAATGCATTTGCACTGTCAAGCTGTTCAATCAGTCACTCGCGCAGGAACAATATGTGCCATTATCATTCAGATACATGCAAAACACCAGGAAAAAAAAAAGCGATAGAAAGGCATGTCGGACAAGGCAACCCTGCTCCTGTCTTGTTTCACAGAGAGGAAGAGAGAGAAGGAGAGAGAGGGGGAGAGAGAGACGTGGGGTGCAGGACCCACACGGTGGAGTTCCAGCCAATTGCATTCCAGAGAAGTGACCATGGCCAGTGATAAACAAAGCACCATAGATCATTCCTCTCCCAGACGGAGGCTCGGCGCTGGAGGCAGCGGAAGACAGGAGACGACAGAGCCGACTGCATACCCCTCCACTATCCTCTCACGCTACATTTTGACGCCCTTATCCCTTTCTTTTCTTTTCTTTTATAACCTGGAATGTCATTAAACGCCCCACACATTTGCTCGCCATGCACAAGAGGGAGAATGCAAAGAAAGAGAAAGGAAGACAAGGGAGGGAAGGGAGGCTGCTGCTGCTTCTTTCGCAATAGAGCAGCAAAAAAAAAAAGAAGCATAAATTAAATTGTTACCGTTTCTTCTTTTTAAGAAAAGAGAAAACACTTACCCAGTCCGGACACAAGACTCAGAGATGATTTGAGCCCAGTGTGAACCACAAGACAAACCTCAGATTAAAATATGTTTTTTTTAAATAAAAAAAAATGAGCAAAACGAGGAGCAGTGAGGTTCTCCCTCTTTTGTTTGTGAGCCTGCCTGGCTAGGTTTCTCTACTTGCATCAGCCGGCTGCTTTTTCTTTTTTTCACAGCTTTGAAGCAGGTGGATGACAAAAACATCAATCTCTCCAGGCTCATTGTGTGGCATGCATACTTTGACACACTCCCCTCGCAGGCTCTATACAGTATAATCACACATTCCTATTCTCTCCCTGATGCTGCACGAATGAATACAGGCTCAAAAGGGAGCTGAAGGACAAGTGCGCATTGTTGCTGTGCGCTTTTGTTGTAATCATGTTTTGATTGGATTAGAATGGGGGGAAATTTTGCTGTTTCCCTTGAGTTGCTTTTCCTGCACGTTGAGCCAATTTTAGGAACAGTAGTTAAAAGAAGGATGAGGCATATTAGCATTAAGTGTGAGCCATAATCACAGCTTTAAATAATAATAATACAATATGGATGTGTGAGTCAAGATCAAAATCACACGTCAAGCATTTCTACTGTTGTCGTTATAATTTGCTTATGCTACCATGTAAAATGTGTCCATGTCAACCCACAACCCTAAATTCTTGGCTCTGTACCTATATGTAATCCCTTTCTTAGCCCATTCTTTACCTGGTTGTTTTTGCAGAGCGTCTGAACTACAAACAGACACACCAGAGTTTTATGCAACTGACAAAACTCAAAAAGAACAGGACAGACTCCCAATAATGGTTAGGTGACCTCTGCACATTGTTGCATCAGACCTGGAAGCTTTTTATTCTTTTTTTTAAGTGTAGTACAGTTAAGGGATAATTTTTGAGAATACAGTGAACAGATAACAAGGCCTTCCTTTTCTTACTCGGCCTAATCCCTGTCCTCACAACACATTTTTATTTAAAAATCTACTTTGTCAAACCTGTCTCTATTCACCGAAGAGTGCTGTTAGCTCAAAATGACACTGAGCAAGCTCAAGGTTTCACAGGTAAAACTTATTAAGCAAAGAATTGACAGTGGAGCTGAGCTCAAGGGTGCCTAAATGCTGACTGTATTATAGCTACCGTTTCCTGGCTGCTTTGGCATCATTTTACCAGTGTAAAATAATTACACATAGCAACTGGGCATCTATTGATCAATGTATATTATTATTAATAGTAGTATCCGCAGCAGCAGCAGCAAAGCTTATCTTGAATTTTACTTTGCACCATTTTGCACTACTGATAATAATTCCATGTACTTTTGACATGTACATATTGTCATTTATCATAAATGAAAGGTAATTGCATCCTGTGTTCTTCATTGATTATTATTGAGATCGGCAACGGCTTAGATTTAACCATTTATATTGTTTATGTATAAACATTTAGGTTTGTTATGTTGTGTTTAAACAATAACGTCGAGTTAGGGATTTCCGACGTTTCTGGCAAGTCAGTGAAGGCAGCGGGATGACGTCGTTGTTTTGGTTTTCACAGCGCGGGAAAGTTCCGTTTGTTTTCTTCGTGTCTCCTTTAACAGAGTTTCTGATCGATTCTGCGACTTAACTGCTTTACTAAAATGTATTTTTTTATAGCTTGAAAAGCCCTCGAACAGACAGACTTCTATCTTCTTTCCAACGTTCATTTGCCAGATCAACCGAGAAAAACATGGATGTTAAAGCGATGGAGGCGTCGATGATAAACGACAATCCTGTACTTTTACCTCTGAACAAGGAGAAAACTATCTATGGCGGCTTCATCACAGTCCAGGCGAGTTATCATGTCGGGGATGCACTTGTATTCTAGACGTCACTTTGACAAACTACATCAAAATATGTACTGTCGTGAAATTCTGCCGACAGTTAGATGTGTCATATTCGTGTTTCGTTTCCTTAGCATTTAGCACGCTAGTAGAATGGCTAAAGTAAACAACTATACTTATAGTTGAACAACTACATTACTAATTGAATTAGTTGCTTTAACGGGAATTTTTTTGTTCTGCACACCTAGTGATTTCAATGCTAGTTACATACTTGTATTTAAATTCCTACAGGAACGAGACTTCAGGGTCAG
Organism: Takifugu rubripes; assembly: GCF_901000725.2. Lineage (NCBI taxonomy): Eukaryota > Metazoa > Chordata > Actinopteri > Tetraodontiformes > Tetraodontidae > Takifugu > Takifugu rubripes. The sequence continues at coordinate 9,310,594 of NC_042288.1, forward strand.
AATCACGCTTCCGCCAGACCGCAAGATTACTGGTGGCAGGTAGGACTCGATTCCCTCCTTTCTTGAGAAGAAACAGGTGGTTATGACATCAGTAAATCTGTAATTTGTCTTTTTTTTAACTGCATAACATGATTTTACAGGCTGCACTGCTGCTGGCAGTTAAAACACCTGTTGCGGGGCTACGAGCAAACAGTGAAGCAGGTAAAGACTCAGACCCATAGTTCTGTTAGGCAGGTAAAGACTCAGACCCATAGTTCTGTTAGGCAGGTAAAGACTCAGACCCATAGTTCTGTTAGGCAGGTAAAGACTCAGACTCATAGTTCTGTTAGGCAGGTAAAGACTCAGACCCATAGTTCTGTTAGGCAGGTAAAGACTCAGACCCATAGTTCTGTTAGGCAGGTAAAGACTCATGGTTCTGTTATGCAGGTAAAGACTCAGAACCATGGTTCTGTTAGGCAGATAAAGACTCAGAACCATGGTTCTGTTAGGCAGATAAAGACTCAGAACCATGGTTCTGTTAGGCAGGGCACCAGTATATGCTGCATCGCGTCTGCCACCTCTGGCTCTTCCAGATATTTTACCTTTTTTGCCATGTCATTTTCCCTTTGTGGGTAATGTGGCATCCTTCCCGTGCCCTCTGTAAGCCATCAGGCTCGGCTCACTCAAGCTGAGAAAAAAAAATATTTTACACTGTTTAATTAACATCGCCTGGAAAATGTCCCTATTTGTTATGTGGCCCCTCAGGGTTATTTGGATGAGATTGATATTTCACCTCCGGCTGCAAAGTTCATTATTTTCACAGCCTCTAAGCTATCATTAATTATTAAAGCTTGTGGCAGCCTCCATTAATCACAAACTCTGTGTTTGATTTGAATGGCTGACTAGAAGAAAAAATAGACAGTGTCACTTCATTATCCTCCAATTCAAAGATGTCTTTTCTCTCTCATTTGACTCCTCACAGAGGCTGCAGCAGTCGGACAATCTTGTCACTTTTATTCTGGAGCTGAAGACCATCCTGGTGAGCAGGTTGTTAGCACGGTCACTTTGACACTGTTGCTTCATTTACAGGAAGTCAATGAGAGCCTCCAAGCATTATCAATAACCCCGGCTGTGAAGCACACGTGCATATTAAACTTTGATTGATGTCAAGCGCATCAGCGTCTGATCGTGTCTGTTGTTGGACCCGATTCACTTTTTCCTGGATAGTGTTTATTTTTACCAGAAAGACAATGTGGCACCATGAAAACAGTAGCTAAGAAGCATTCAATCTGTCAATGCAGGAAGTGGGTCTGAAGAGCTTCCCCGAGCACCAGTCCATCCCGCCTCCGCAGTATTACTCTCAGCTCATCTCTGAGATGGAGACCCTCGGGTGGTCCAAGTAAGTGATGACTTAGAGATGTGATGCTCTCGCCGCAGGTGGTGACTTAATGTCACAAAAATGATATACCTGTTTGTTTTCATTACGGCCCACCCTCAGCAGTCACCTGACGCATCCGTCTTCTTTGTGCGCCTTATAAATGATTAGTCTGACGCTTGTTATCCCTGAATGGCCAGTATTTACAACGTATAATTCCATTTGTGGTCAGTCTAAACGTCACACCTGTCCTCTCCTGATGAGGACAAGTGCGAGTATCCTTGCTTCTTTTTAGTTGCCTTACGGTGCGAGTCAGGTGGTAATCAGACGACAATTAACTCCTAATGAATGACACAGTAGTGAATCCGCCCCCGCCTACGCAGTCCCAGGGGACTCGGACAGTGATGTGCCAGGGATCGGCCTTGTTTCTGCTTCTTTGTCTCAGAAAGTTGGGCAGCGTTAGATTTTGCTCTATCGTAAACATGAGTAGACACTTGTAAGCGACCAGAGAGAGGAGAAAGCAGTGAAGCGGTTCATGATATACGTACATGACTGCTTTTACCTAGAGGTGATATTTATCTGCCTTGTTTTTGTTTGTGAAGTGATTTAAGAGGCGGCGACGTCACAGCTCCACCTTTAGGGATGCTTCTTAATGACGGCCTTATTTTTAGTTATTAAGTTATGGCTAAATTTAGGTCACAGTTAATAATGTTCAGCCCTGTGTGCAGCACACGCAAGTCTTTTCTGAGGGAGGGGGAGGGTGGAGATATCTCTTCTCCCCCAGCTCGGATTAAGCCTTGACTACCACACTCATTTTCCACTTTCCTATTAATGACCGTGGCTACAATTATGATATTAGCAAAATGCAAATGGATCTAATTGAAGACTCTCAGGTTGTAATAGGAGAAAGAAAAGGGAGGGGGGGGCATATGCCGTACGTCGGAAGTGGGACCACATAATTTCCAGTGTCGTGTTACGGTTAGAAAGCATTATACACAGTGGACCTCAATCTCCAAAGCACTCGAGATTTGCTTAGCGTCTTAATTGGGATGGGCCATGCTAATAGCCACCAGGGGTTTTCAGCTGCAGATTGGGCCAGGTAAGTGCGCTTGTGCGACCACTACCCCCAGTTTGTCTCCATTTCTGCATTTCGGTGTATGGTCATCTTAATTGGCTGGAGCTGGCATACTGTGCAGTAATGAATGGAAAATGAAGTCAAGAAGGTCATCTGCTGTCACTCTGGCGCCTCAAAATGCCCTGGAAGGCTCATCGGGCCACAGCTGGCCATGCACGTTCCCGCCTTCTTTGTGTACGCACAAATCATCATCATCTCCTCACAGCATTATCAGCCTGTCACACAGTATTCCTGCTCCCTGACGGCGGTTATATTGAATAGCTGAGGCCTCTGCCCATGAATATTAAGTGTTTTAATTTATACATTTTTACATTTATAATATCCAAAAAAAGCAAAATCTTTTAGAATCATCGTGGAAAACCATCCATCTCATCTGCGCACGTCATCCACATTGTCCTCTTCATGTTTTTGTTTTCAAAAGGATTTTTTTCTGCAGCAAATGTGAGCGCTGCATATGTGTTTATCTGACTGTTCATTAATCACTCTACAGACGTGTGTGGAAAAGATATCAGAGATGCGCACACATACCGTGCATATCCGCACGTCTGAGAGCAGCTCATTCAGTTGCAGAGTTGCAAATGGGATGCTCTCATCAGCCCTCCCAGCAGGACGTCACACTCTTTCCATCACGGGCGAATACCGACGTCTCCTTTCCAAGGGTTTGGAGGATCTGGGGTGTCCGAATCAAAGTCCTGATTTGAGTCCCTGCAGCGATACCGAATTAAATTAAGTCAGTGTAATGGAGCCATCCAGGCTCTTTACTTCCTGTGCTGATGTTGATTTGAGTTGCTTATGAAGTCATGTGATGAAGTCATGTAAGCAGATGGAGATTTTAATATGCAGATGTGGTTTAGAGATGGTCAACTGAGGAGTGAGAGAAGAGTGAAAGCCCACATTAATCAGCACAAAAGACAGTATTGAGTTGGCGTGCGTGTATGTGTGTGTTAGTATGCACACAGCTCTGCAGCACAGGTGCCCTTCGCCCGTGTTTGATTGCAAGCGTTTGAGCGAGCAGACACTTTTATGAATTGGGCACATCCGACACGTCTCTTTCATCATTCTATCACTTCCCTGAGCGCAGCGCGCACATCAGTCCTTGCTAACACGCTCCATAAATCCTCTGCAGATATACAGCCATGTCAGCCTCAGTACAGAGTGTCCATCAGAACACTATAAATCCAGAAGAGGACCGTCCGAATCCTTTGTCTTGGATCGGTCGTCACTCCTCGGGTCTCAGTAGACCACGGGAGGAGGAGGAGGAGGTGGTGACGCTTCCTCATTGTGTGCTGGAGCAGCCGTAAATCTGACAGCTTTTTGTCCTCAGTTTCAATGGGTTATAATTAGATCAGGGCGGAGTGGTTCTGATTTACGGGTTGACTCAAGCGTGGAAATATGGGCCTATCCTAAGGTCACAGGGAGACGCATCACTTTATGAGGGCTTGAATCCAACTCCTGCAGCCGCTGCAGTCCTTGTGGTGCTCCGTTCTTTGCTTTTTTGCCCACCTCATGGAAGAGGGAGGGTGCCGTTTCAACCTGTAAACATAAGGCTCCCACAGGAAAATGATATGACGGTGTTCTAATTTAGGCTAAATCCATGAATTCTCCATATTTTTCACCAAACTTAATTTGAGGTTAATCTAAGGCTAATCTAAAACCTGCATTATTTTCCAGTCCTTGCTTCATAATGATTAATTTTGGCATTGATGCTGCAGTGTGAACTCACTCAAATACATCAGGTTTAACAAAATGAGCCTGCCCAGAGAAAATCTTAATATTGTTTGAAATGGTAGATTAGTAAGTGTCAAAATCAGGGATGCAAATGCACTCTTTCAATAGAGAGTGTGAAGTCCTGAATGCTTCTCCAGTTTTGCAGCCAGTGCACGGCTGGATTAGTTGAGTGCAATTTGTTCGTATTTCTGTTTGGACATTTAAATAAAAAGCACTGCTGAAGAAGAATGCTAATTAGACAAGGCGAGGAGAATGGCGTGGAGTTATGCGTTGTATGTTTTGGGGCGTGATTGTGAAGCTGCAGCCTGATATAATGTCACCACGCTTGTACCTGCAGTGATAAATCTGAATGCAGAGCCGATGTCTCAATATTGCTGCGTGCAGGCGTGATTAACAACGACTGATGGCTGTTGTCGCTTTACAGAGTTATGCTTTCCCTTCTCTGTGAATAGATGTTGATTTACTGCTCTGTGTGTGTGTGTGTGGGTGTGTGTGTGTGTGTGTGTGTGGGTGCATGTGTGCATTTTCAGGCTGCTTTTTATCGACACGGCGTTCCAAACGTTACAACTGAACGCAGAGGACTCCTCAGGACGGCAGCACCTCCTCACCGTTAAACTCAAGCCAAAGGTGAGACACACACACTCACACACACACACACACACACACACACACAAAGGAACCCACGCGCAGCTCATTGTCACCGCAAAAATTGAGCATCGCCGAGTGGAGTACGCTGCAGCTCGATGTTGACCCGTCACCAGTCTCAATCCAAACAGGCCGACTTTCCCCAAACGCAAGCGGAATGTTCAATTTGCCGATAGCAAATCAGTGATTTGCATCTGCGCCCTCAAATCTGGGTCAGACTGGAGAGGGTGTGGAGAGACATGATAACCCACTGTGACTGAGATGCAGCACAGATAAAACTTCTCCACACAGACCTCCGCGCGTTAGGAGGAAGCCGGTACGCCCACGTTCATCTGCATAGCTGCCGCCGAGTGCAGCCGTGGAACCTTTAACTGCTGAGGTAAAGGTAAACGCAGGCTGGGGGAATGTTGGCACCACACACAGAGTTGGAAATGTTTGCGTGTCACACTTCTCCAAATTGTCAGATGAGAGGTGAGGACTGTGTTTGATGAGATGTTCCAGGAGCGCACCACAATTTGGGCTGATTTCACTCTTGAATTGTGGATACAGTCAGGCGGCGCTCTTTCGATGCGGAGCGTGGCAGAACACACCGCACTTTTGCATCCTCTGTCTCAAAATGCTCGATTTGTATTTAAATGTTGCGACATTAAAGCAAATCTTCCATTAGAGTAAACCTCTAATCTGAAATTACCGTCCAGCAGGACGTTAGGGCTCAGTGTTAACCTTCAGGCTATCGATTACATTTATAGTGCTTTCATTTCTGCTGATATTTTAGGTGTTTAGCTAAATGCTACAAGAGGAAATATATATTTAATATTTTACTTGAGCAATAAATCTCACAGTGAGGTGGCGCGTTCCAGAAATCATTTGTGGGTTCTTCCGTAAATCCAGATGACATCCATCAGGGGACGAGGGTGGGTGGTAGGACCCCACTCGGTGCCCACCTGCCCACCTGGCCCTGTTCACACCTTTGGCACACAAAAAAAAAGCTGGGAGTCTTCCTCACCTTCCAGCTGCCTCCACCCGATCCAACCACGGGGTCATCCGCTGCCAGGCGCAGTCAGAAGGCATCGCCGGGAACGCAATGGAGCGAGACAGAGCGCGAGGGAAATGATGCAAAGCTAGCTGGGTGTTGGAGGAGAGAGGAGGGAATCTGAAAAGCAACTTTCTGAAGGTCATTGTCACTGTCACGCCGGAAAACACTCGCACGAGGAGTGAAGAAGATTGTTGTAAAGCTGGACAGCCTCAAAATGTTGGCGTTGAAGGTGTACCGCCACAGTGTGGTCGCTGTGAAGGTCGTTGTCAAGATTTCTTTGAAATGATGTAATCTAATGATCCTGTTCTTACATCTGCAGCATCCTGCCGAAGCGCCTGACTGCTCCGCTGACCTGCCTCTGCCTCTGCTCATAAACTGGACACCACAGGTAGGTAAAGACCCGGGAAGAACTGCACATTTTGAGAAGTTTGAAAGTGTGGAAAGCCATTCCATAATATGCTGGGGTCAGTAACGACTAGCACTGCCACGCCTTCTACAGCTGAAAGGATCAATACTGCTCAGTTTATTTGCACTCATTGATTATTTAGAAGTGATAAATATGGTGAACCTGAGGCTGGTGATAGGAGTTGCTTTGTCCTCTGCATCACATCCTCTGTGAGCTTTAACACAGCCATCAGCACCTGACCCTCCCAAACACACACACACACACACACACACACCACCACTATCATCCCTACATAGAAGAAGGCCGTGCATGATGCCCTTGCACCAGTGTCATAAGCCATAACTGTAATCTGCTTAGTGATTGACTTGCTGATGATCTCCCTCTTTGACCTTTATCATCCGCGTGCTCCGTGTCTTGTGTTAACGAACATAAAGTCACCGTTGTTTGAAAGGTCATTGTGGATGGACGCCTACAGGACAGCTCAGGGACACATTTGCTGTACTGTTTTTTAATCTTAGAGGAGTTACTTAGTTAGTTACTTACTTAGTTACTTAGTTTGACTGACTGACCTTAACAGCCTCGGTGACACTGAGTCCTCTACCAGAAACTCAGCTTGTCTGCTTTTTCGGTCCCCAGACGTTCCTCCGGGCACACTCTTTGAAGGACATTCATCTTGTCCACTTCAGCTAACACACAAATATGCTGATTCGACCGCTCGTTCACTGTATCCACCACAGAGTGTGTGAGATCATTTTGGAAGAGAGGGTGTTCTGTATGGTCACAGTGTCACAGGTCTGTTTGAGGCTTAAGAGCTGGTTTTAAGGTTTAGGTTGAGTGGAGGGTAAAGGTTAGGCATTTAGCTGTTAGGACAAGGGTAAGGGGTTGTGGAGTGTATTATGTCTGGTCAAGTCCTCACAGAGATAGATGTGCCAGTGCATATATGTGTGTATACGCGAGCACTGGCGAGCTGATACATGGCAGGTGTACAGTGAGGACCCGCCTAGAACAGCGCTGCCGTATGGAGCCTGTCGACCTGCTGGGTCGCTGATGGATCTCCAGTACGCTGCAACATGAAGTGTGTGTATGCGAGTCTGTGTATGTGCGTGTGTGTCTGGAGGTGGGTGAGAGCCTGTCTGTCGGCCGTACTGACATGTTCATTTGAATGAGTAATTATTGCCTGCTCTGTTGCAGGGCCAAGACATGCCAGTCTGCGCACTGGTGTGGAACTGGAATGGGAAGAGAAACAAGTGTGTGCGCGTGTGTGTGTGTGTGTGTGTGTGTGTGTGTGTGTGTGTGTGTGTGTGTGTGTGTGTCATTGCTGTCCTTTGTACTCGTAGACAACGCAGAGGTGAATTTTAACAATCTAACCCTGCACGATTTAAAGAGGGAGGAGCTTTCTCCGTCTGAATTAAAAACGTAAAGGTTGGCATAGATGCAGCGGTCACCAAACCCTGTTTTCCCATTGGTTTAGGTCACGCCAATAAATTCTATTGTGTTATTTAATTTAGAACATATTAACATTAATGTTTATCCTTCAGAGTAGACATTTTCATTATAAAGGCTTTGTCATGTATTAAGTTCAGTCATGAAAAAAGCTATTTTAAGCTATATTTCTTAATAATTTGCCAGCACCAAATCAAACAACTTATAAAATCAAGTTGAAAACCAAGTTGCCCCCACTGCCCCTATTGGTGGGCAGCAGTACAGACAAGTATCACCTGAGTGGTCAGAGCAACAAACTCAAGGGTCAAACACAGTGGAAGAATTCTCTGTGTGTGTGTGTGTGTGTGTGTGTGTGTGTGTGTGTGTGTGTGTGTGTGTGTGTGTGTGTGTGTGTGTGTGTGTGTGTGTGTGTGCGTGCGTGTGTGTGTGTGTGCGCGAGCATTTGTGTCCTGTGATGATCTGGCCCCCAGGGTTAATCCCCTCTCTCACCCAGTGACTGTTGGGATAGACTCCAGCACAGACCCCCCCCCCACCCTGATTAGAAATAAATGGCGGTTTACAGAAAACGGATGGACGGGGGGAAAAAATCCGATGGGAGCCTGCGGAGCCAAAAATGAAAATCAACATCCGGCACAGTCAGAGGCGCGAGATGAAGCGCGTTACTGTCCGACACAGGAGACGCACACCAGCTCTGTTAGCAGCTGTCAGTCAGGGGAGGGGCCACTCGCTGCCCGCCGCTTTTAAGGACTAAATCGGGGCCGTCGGCTGATGGCATAAATAGATACTGTGTGGTCTCTTTTATGCTTTCCTGCAGTGTTCTTCTTTCCATCTTCATGTTCTCACAGATACAGCTGGAATTCAATTATCAGCTCTTTTTTTCTTTTCCCCTCCCTGTTCTGGGCCGAGCGTCGTTATCCTGAGCTGTAACCGTAATCATGCCACTGGCATTAATTGGGCTGTAATTGCTGAGGCTCTCAGCACCTGGACGATGCTTAATTGTGTGCACTGTGCTGGCACAATGACCCGTAATTTTTTTCCCCTCTCATTCCATCCGTATTGCACTCCAACACCTCTATCAGCCTCCCTTTCACCAACATGCTGTGTAGGTGCCCTAACTTGGGCTGGTTTTTTTTTTTTTTTTTAGATCTGCAGGTTTGGATGATTTGAAGATTTTTTTTTAGCATCAAGAGAGGATTGTGGGAAAATAGGGGAAGCAGAAATGAGTCAAAACAATTTTCACATGTTTTTCCACCCCTCAACCAACATCATACCTCACTGAACCTTTTTAACTGTACCCATAATGCATTGCTGCACCTTGCACCGCTCTGTACTGTGTCAGGTCAAAGGCAAACACATGTATGCCTGCAAGTCTGTGGTGTTCCTCAAACTGGACTTGATTTGTTCCTCAGACTACTCTGGACCAGCTTTATGGCCAGTTCCTGCTGGTTCTGGAGTCTTTGACCAGGTTCTGGGATGTTCTGGATGAAATTGACAGAAACACCTGGATTTTGGAGCCGGAGAAGCCCTGCAGGTCCGACACCATGAGGCGCATTGCCATTGGTACCCTACTTTTGTTTTTGGCGCATATGAAAATGGCCCAAGTGATTTGAGGCGTGAAGCCTGTTTTTGATGAAACCACCATGTCTATTTCCAGGAAACAACGTGTCCATCAAAGTTGAGGTGGATCCCAGACATCCGGAGATGCTGCCGGACTGTTGCCTGCTGGGGGCCGAGCACGGTGGGTAGACTGTCAAGCTGAGCCAGATCAGCCCAGATGACAACATCTGTTCTGAGGACTTCCAGAATGACATTTTCCCTCATCAGCTCACTATTACAGTTGTCAGCCATCGTTTTTGTATATGCAAGGTCGGCAACTCCTAGCTTGTTGCCTAGCAATACAACTTGTAAGATATTAAACACGCGCACACTTCAGTCACCCAGATGGGCAGCACACCTCCAGACATGATGGGTTGCTCAGTGATATTGCTTTTTTTGCATGCAAGTCTAATAAATAGTGAATGAAGTCTCCTGTGGAACAGAGGATGTGACGGCTTCTCTCTGCGTTTCTGTGGTGGACAGAATAACACCACAGCTAATTAGCTCATATGCAGACTGTTTTGGGTTTTTTTATTTGGGGCTTATGTACAATGATGTCCCTGCCGATCTTTTCAGATGCAAGAATCAGATTGGAGGTTTTTTATTAGTGTTCCTCGGTATAATAACCACATCTCTTCTGCTGTTGCAGTGGTGACGCCTTTAAGGAATAAGCTCAACACCAATATGCACTTGTGGTAAGACTCATGTTGGTTCTTAACTGAAGCTGTAATTCAGTGTGTTAGATTGATCACTCTGCACTGTTTTAACTTCATTTTGACAATATCGTCAACATTGCATAAACCAACAATGCTGCTACAGTAAATAAGCTTCTCAACTAAAAGATGTTGGCACAGTTACGAGTGAAATATTCAGCACAGAAGTATGAATATTTGCAATAGAAGGTCCATACAGGTGTGGCTTGTAGTTATCTACTACCTCCAGCAGGGGGCAGTGAATGTGTATTTAGCAATAGACAATTATACTTTATTTCATTATAAAATCCCATATTAACAAATTCACCAACCACACTTTCAGTTTTGGCATAATTATAAATTAGCATATACAACAACTTTGGCATCAAATTTCTTTCCTCCTACTTCTGCTGTTAGTAAATGTAGTAAATGTCATTTTGCCGTTCAATTTGTTTTGTATCTGTACATTTTATTCATATGTTCTCCATCATTTCCTTTACAGTACCCTTTTTACTCAGGGGTAGGTGGGTTCCTGGTCATTTCTTAAGACTAGCCTAACGAATAGATTAGTCCTCACCAGCTAAAACCAGCTAACTAAATAATATCTGTGCATAATTGCAACAGAATTTGTCATCTGCAGATAACTCAGATGAACTCTAGAAAGCCTCTCTAAAGAGTAAACAATGACAACTGTAGCATAATTATCTTTGTGTCTCCTTATTTGAAACATATAATAAAAATCTTATCAATATTCCCATCACACTACAGTGTTCCCAACACACTAGCCTCGTTTGAAAATGAATGTTGGACTTCAGATGAATCTCAGTTCCATGTGGAGCAGCGTAGATGTTTTTAAACACCACTGGTGAAAGTCTCCTAATCGTCCCCTAGTGTTTTCGCAGGCTCATTTGCATGTGGTTAATTAGTGTGAGTGAAGGAGCTGTCTGTGGTCTGCTGGCAGGAACCCGGAGTCCGACGTCTTGCACAACCTCCAGGATGTTTTGGAGATCGAATTCCCATCACCTGCCTCCCACGAAAAATCTGTATGTCACTGTTTTTTGTTTCCCGTTTCCATCTCTAACATCCTTATTACCTCAGGAGCTCCGCGGGCGCGCGCGCGCGCGTGTGTGTGTGTGTGTGTGTGTGTGTGTGTGTGTGTGTGTGTGTGTGTGTGTGTGAGCCGTGCATTCACACTAAATGCGTTTTTGAGCTTGAAGTTATAAGGGGGCGGACATACGCTTCTGTCCATTTTTCCTTATTTTTCTGCGTCTCCGTTTGGTTTTTTCCACAACGTGGGCACAAATTCTCCTTTAATTGGGTTGTTTACAGAAAAGATCATTAGAATTACAAAGATGGTAAAATTCTCTGCACTATCAAATTGCTTTAATCACACAAAAATTGCTCATTCCTTCCCCCTCTTTACTCCATGCTTGGGTCAGGAGGCCAATGTGTTTATTCACCATCGCCGTGGTGATTAATGCTGCAGCTTCATTAACATTCTGTAGAAAGTAGCAAAAAACCGAGATGGCCAGATATTGAGTTTATCCTCCCATCCTGTACGTTGGTACCCTCAGAAAAAAGGTGACTTGTGCAACAAGCAGCGAATAAGTGAGGCCACACCCAAAGACCCTGCTCCTCTGGGGGAAATGGAATTAAATATCCAAGAAATCCCTGACTGTACTGTGCTGTTTGCTAATGCTACTATTCATCTTTAGCTTTATGTTAACAACACCAAGAGAAGCAGCCAGCTCAAAAAATTCTTCTTTAGTTGATAACTTAAGAGCTATGAGCTAACAAAGTATCAAATTAGTCAATAAATGTATCAAAGGAGACCCACTTTTCTTGGTGTTTATGATTCGCCTGTTTTACTGGAATCACGATGTTGCATGAAAGTGCTTCGATTAAGAATGAAACAGTAGAAGAACGTGAAGAACGAAACCTTTTCCCACTTGATGGGAGTTTTTATGAATTGCTAGTGTGTCCTTTCGGCTCGCTTGTCTGCCCCCGTCACAAGGATCTTAAACTGAACACAAATTTGGACGAGATTTTGGGGGAGAAATTTCCTCCAAAAGGCTTTTATTTTTTAAGTTTAAGGTGCTTTTTCTGGTCTCACGGATGCTTTTTAATGGCTTTGGCCTCCTTTCTAAGAACCTTAATGCAGTGTTTATAGCTTCTTTCGAAGTCTCGAGCCTCTTCCAGCTGCTTCTCCACCTCTTTATACCACTGGTTTATGTCAGACTTCTGTTTCTGGAGAAAGCTGAGCTCAGACATGTCTTCAGTCTGGTCTGTGTCATCTTCACTGTTCCCCACATCTTCATCACTGTTCTCCCACATCTTCATCAGCTGTTCCCCACATCTTCATCACTGTTCTCCATCAGCTTGTAGCTGTTCTCCACATCGTCATCACTGTTCTCCACCTCTTCATCACTGTTCCCCACATCGTCATCACTGTTCCCCACATCGTCATCACTGTTCTCTGTATCGTCATCACTGTTCTCCACATCTTCATCACTGTTCTCTGTATCGTCATCACTGTTCTCCACATCTTCATCACTGTTCTCTGTATCGTCATCACTGTTCTCCACATCTTGAGCCATGTCTCGAGTGACCTTCTTCTTTCGGACATTCTCCTCCCAGCTCTGCCTCTTTCTCCGGAGTTGTTTATAGAAGAACTCGAGGATCTTCTTTGGCAGAGACTTTTCCTTTCTCTTCTTTAGCTTCTCCTCACAACAGCTATGTATTTTTCCATGATTACTAATCATTTCATTTGCACTCCGCAGGTCTTTCTGCAGCTTGACTTTAGTCCGTAGAGCAGATAACTCCCTCTCTCTGGTCTCACGCTTTTCATTGAGTATGAACAGTTCGCCCTCCAGATTAGCATTCTCAGCTTTCCGCTCCTCCTCCTCTTGCACGAGACGCTTCATTGTCTGGTTCATGCTGTTCCAGCATGCTGGAGAGCTGCTTTCATCTTTACACAGCTTGTCCATTATCCAGTCATTGTAAATGTTTACAAAGCCAACCACTTCCTTAGACATTCGAGCATTAAAACCTCGGATCTCTTGGTTGTTTTTGATAACCTCCTCGATGAGCTCAGAGGTGTCCTCGACGATTCTGCTGCCCACTGTGGAAGGTGGGTTCGTGTAAGAGAGATACAGTTTATTGAAGAAAGCCTGTGGCTCATCTGTGGTCTTCAGCATGGAAACTGGCAGCTTGTAGCTCAATAGGAGCTCTCTCATGGCACAATAGTGCTGATAGTGAATGTCATTTTCTTGCACAAGGTATTCTAAAACTTTCTCAGGTCTCATGGTCTTTGCCATTTGTTGAGATGTCATTTCAATTTTTGTGACTAAGTGCTGTTACATGTGCGTGCATGTGGAAGCATTAAAGCTTTGATGTATTGAGCTTTGTTTTGTGGCAGTTTTTTTGAGCAGTACTTTTGTTGTTACTACGGTGACGCTTGAAAACAGTCAACTTCAGACGTGTTGGCGTGTTTTTCACACACACACACACACACACACACACAGGTGGTCGTGGCGATACTGGCCTGCATGGTTTGGCTGCATCGACTACTGTGTTGTTGAGTTGAAAGTTCTAACAGAGTTTCCTCGCTCTGATCATTTGGGGAGCCGGAAAGTTCTTCCCGTCCTCTCGTGGGACAGGAAGAGTGAGGACAGAGCTGCCGTAAGTCAACAGGTTTTTGCTCAGAAGCGCTGACCTTCCACATCTGTACACGTGTGTTTGCGCAGAGCTTCAGCACTGAGTGTGGGATCTGTTACTCGTATCGTCTGGAAGATTCCATCCCTGACCAGGTGTGTAATGACCCCCGCTGTGGCCAGCCTTTTCACCAGGCCTGCCTGTACGAGGTACGGACACACACACACAGGAGCAGGCTCAGTTTTAGTGTGATAGTGGAATTACTCATATCTGATAAAGATCTGGTTTTAAGAGAAGAGTTGTTATCCCTTTTTTTTGGTGGTTTATTTTTGAAGGGAACATTTAAAAAGGTTTAAGTAGGAATCATTTAAGGGAGATTAACAAAAAGTTCTCTTTTTATCACCAGTCTGATCTTTTATTTTATTTTGAATAAAGGGAACTTTCCACTTTTGTTTGTATGAAGCTTTTATAATTTAAAAAGTTCCTCAGATGTCCTTGACATCATTTTGAAAGGAACTTCTTGTCTTCTTCCCGCAGTGGCTTCGAGGGCTCCCCTCCAGCAGGCAGAGCTTCAGTGTCATTTTTGGAGATTGTCCTTACTGCAGCAAGGTCGGTGTGTCCGTGTCCAGGAGTGGTTTTCCACTCATTTCACCTGAGGAAGCAGGTTGCTTCCCTATCGTTCCGAATAACGCGAGGATTCTTTATGTTTTACAGCCAATCACTGTGAAAATGGCGCCTCAAAAGTCATGACAAGAGCAACACAACCAGGAAGAGTCCGTTTCCCTGACCATCTGCCTCATGTTGTCAAGGTCCCACTCTGGTCACATGACTGCACTCTTCATCCTGCTGATCTGTGGGTTTGATCAATGTTAGGTTGGATTTATATCTTTATTATTTCAGTACTTAAGTCTCATGCACAAGGTTCAAATTTCCAGACATTCTGGATTTTTCTAAAGCGCCGCATCAATAAAACTCTTCAGTTTATCTCTAGCATGAATCTCTTATAAAAAAGCATCAACACAATTTTTACCTTAAAAGGTAAATGTGTGACAGGTGGAGTCACACCTGTTCGGGCCTGGGTCCTATCGGAGGACCCCTCAAATAACGAGCAGAGATGGGCTGTGGCCTGGCTTCATCCTCGCTCTCCTCCTCCTCCTCCGCCTCCTCCTCCTCCTCCTCCGCCTCCGCCTCCTCACTGGTATGCTCTTTATAAGTGATCCTAGCTCGTGGCCTCAGTGATCTGCTGCTTGTAGGTAAAGCTGAATCTGCTCTCTGAACAAACAGGGACAGTTCTTCAATAATTGCTCATCAATAGGAATCTATCAGTTCCATCATCGGCAAGTTGATCTTTCTAAATACCATTATTCCATTTTACATTTCTTCTCGTAGGCTAAACATCCTTGTGTATTCTCAGCCGTATTCATCCTAAATTATTATAACATCTTACGTTTCATGTAATATAAGCTCGTTTTGAAGCTGATCTTCATTATGTGGTTATATTCCTGTTGCCACGTTAGGATACTAGCATTATGCTAACAGGACGCTACTGTAAGAGTTGGTGGGTGTGGCTTCACAACTCACCTTTGCCCCCTGAGGTTTACTGAGGGGAGGTCCTCTGATGTAACGCGCTGGCACTGGTCGAGTCCTCATCTCGTCTTTCTCCTCTGTGTCCACGGGCTCAGCTTTAGGGGAGGTGGTGGGTTGTTCTGGTCCCTGTTCACACAATTGGAGGTTCTCACTTGTTTTTGCTTTCCTGCTGATAATATCGCAGCTAAAGCCGGTTCTGTTGTTCCAGTGCTAAAATGAAAAAGATCTTAAGCACAAGCTAGTTTTTGGGGGGGGGTCATGCCTTGAAATTGATAAACTGTGTAGGTTCTTGGATGGTTTGTGTATACACCTTGAGATCATTGTTGAGTGTGGACTAAATATTTGGGTCTTTGCTGGACCATCTAGACCCAAACACAGAGTTCAGCTGACTGTGTTTGCACTAAAGTGAACATTGCAACTTTACATTTACTTTCTCCTCAATAAAACTCCCCACTCCATAACTGTAATAACCCATAAAACCATCACTAGTGGCAAATGATGGGGTGAATATGTCCACCGAGTGGCCTTTATCTCTGCTGACATTTACTCTCTCCACTAAACTGCCAGTAAATGGCCACTTGTGTTTATTAAACTGGCCAGCACTTTAGCATGGAAATTAAATATCAGGAGGAGATGAAATCAGAGCATAATTGGAGACATCGGCCACGTGCCATTGGCATCAATTTCTTCAAATTGGGCCATCGAGAGGGCACTCGCCAGGCCAGAGGGGGGTCAAGAAGTGATTGTGGTGAATTGGTGGAGAATTGCATTTCTCCTTCAGCTGCAGACCTGCCGAGCCCTCGCTGCTGAGGGCTGTGGTGGGAGGGACGCAACAGTTGAGACTAGAATCTGTGCAACCGCCGCTGGAGAATGTTGAGGCCACAATAGAAATGTGAACATTATTTATCAGCTCCGATGCTCTGGCGTTCCAACCTCATCGCTGCTGGACATCTCTGGGGACTCGTTTAGGGGCCCAGCTGTGGGCCCCGTGGACAGGGAGAAATCAAGTCCCTCACTGGCACCACTGGACAGCAGGTCTTGTAGATGCTGGTAGTCTGGCTTTTCTTGGTAGGCCAGCGTTTTCACATGAAGGAGGAATTTGGCCACCTCCTCTGAAAGACAGAAGGAAAGTGAGCTCCAAGTCTCGTAGTTTCGATAGTAATGGACACAGCGGGTGAGCGGGGGCTTATCTTACCTGTGTTTGCAGACAAGTGCTTTACCGAGTGTGGCAGATGATCCATCAGACTGAAAGAGGAAAAAAGCAATGAAGACATACGGGGAGGAGGGGAGGGGAGGGGAGAAGAGAAGAGAAGAGAAGAGAAGAGAAGAGAAGAGAAGAGAAGAGAAGAGAAGAGAAGAGAAGAGAAGAGAAGAGAAGAGAAGAGAAGAGAAGAGGGGGAGGGGAGAAGAGAAGAGAAGAGAGGAGAGGAGGGGAGGGGAGGGAGGGGAGGGGAGGGGAGGGCAGGGAGGGGAGGGCAGGGCAGGGGAGGGGAGGGCAGGGGAGGGGAGGGGAGGGGAGGGGAGGGGAGGGCAGGGCAGGGGAGGGGAGGGCAGGGGGGAGGGCAGGGGAGGGGAGGGGAGGTAGGAGCAGGAGAGGAGGGTGAGGGGAGGAGAGGAGAGGAGGGCAGGGGAGGGGAGGGGAGGGCAGGGGAGGGAGGGCAGGGAGGGGAGGGTAGAGGAGGGGAGGGGAGGGGAGGTAGGGAGGAGTTAGGGGAGGGGAGGGAGGGAGGGGAGAGGGAGGGGCCAGAGGAGGGGAGGGGAGGGGAGGGAGGGGAGGGGAGGGAGGGCAGAGGAGGGGAGGGGAGGGGAGGGGAGGGGAGGGCAGAGGAGGGGAGGGGAGGGGCTTCATCGGAGCACACACTCGTCTGTCAATACTGACATAAACAATTCAGGTCCATCACAGGCCAACTGGAGAACCTCACCTCTCCTTGGCCTTCTGGACCTGAATCGGGTCTTTGAGGACATTGTCCCAGGGGAGAGTGCCACACAACCAGTGAAGAAGACAAAAGCCCAAAATTTGTAGGTCTCCACGTCTGGATGGAGCTGAAGAGGGACAAGAAAGGCCGTGAGAGATCCCTGTTGCAGGTCAAACCATGCAACCAGACAGTGGAACAATATTCCCAAACCGATCTGAAATATTCCACACAGGACTTCTAGAAACTCGGTCCAACACAAGGAGACATGCCTTAAGAAATGACCTCCTCACTGTCGATCCATTTTATGGAGCCGTGGGCTTAATCAGTTCCACGAAGACACTTCCAATAAAGGGGTCGTCAGGCGATGCCATGACATCATCTCCTGTAACTTTTATGTAGACGCCCTCATTCACAGTCTGCTTCATGATGTTTCACAACATCATCAACAACAACATTTTATCAGCCTGAGCCTGAGGCTTTAATATCCATCTATAAAAAAACAGAAGGACCTGGATGAAGTGATGGCACCTTTTCATTGTTTTTAACCCAACAGCCCCACACTGTTACATTTAGGTCTGTTTGGCATCAACATCCTGTTATTACGCAACACTCGGTTGCTCCACCGGCTACTTAGAGACACCAAAAGAGCAGCAATTCCCTCGGTGCCTCTCAGCTGTATTCAGCATCACTGCCCTCTGGACGTGCTCTGGGCACCTTTCAATGACAGATGTGGGGTTTTTGTGACACGCACGGGGACGGCGCAGAGGGACACAGGCGTGAGGGGGGACGAGGATGCTTGAAAACTGCACACGTGAATACAGGACACACATCACTCCCATGTTGTCTACATGGTTTAGACAGGGGTGAGGTGGTGGCCATGTTAATTATCTCCCATTGTCATTCATATTCCCTACAGCGTGCCGCAGTGGCGCTCTTAACCCTCCCGATTCACAGCCTTGTCATCTGGAGACGGTCTTCTGTCCGCCACACGCCCACTGAATGCTGGTAATTACATCGTCTGGTTGTAGGTTCAAAGGCTGCTGCGTTCACCAAAGCTCACCATGGCAACCCATCCACATTTTTGCCACAATTTGTGCCGTGGGTCAAGGAAGGGGAGGTAATTGTCCAGAATTATCCAACACTTGTGTGTTTGTAAGCAGGTGCTGAAGGGGAAAGTTTGCATGTTTGAGGGTGTTCAGGTCTTTAAATCAGAGGTATATCAGTATGTATTTGCCTTTAAAACAATGATCATCTCCATGCACGCACCTTTTAACATTGGTTTCATCTTTGATGCCGCGCAGGAGAACGTCTGGTTACTTACAGAAGTACAACTGAAGTAAAACATAACATTGGGGGGTGGTTGGGAGGGTAGCTCAGTCTGTTAATGACTGGGCTGGGAAGCAGAGGGTCCTGGGTTCAAGACCCAGTGCAGACAAAACATTCCACAACACCCTCAGATACCTGAGCAAAGCACCAACCTCACAAATGGTCACATAGGGCCCAGGACCCCAGGAAGACTAAAACAGTCCTGATAGGATCTTTTCCATCTAACTTTACCCTTCTGCCATAAAAGACTCTGAACACCAGACTGGAGGCAACAAGGATCTTGTTGAAATGGAGCTTATCTGCAGTCCAGGCCTCACTTTTGCCAAACATCAGACTTTCCACACTACCGTGGGATGGAAACTGGAACTGGTGAAACAGAAGCTGCAG
Source organism: Takifugu rubripes (assembly GCF_901000725.2). Lineage (NCBI taxonomy): Eukaryota > Metazoa > Chordata > Actinopteri > Tetraodontiformes > Tetraodontidae > Takifugu > Takifugu rubripes. Next base: position 9,329,499 of record NC_042288.1, read on the forward strand.
CAGGGCCCAAGGATGCCACATCAATGGTCACTGAAGAGAGGGAGCGCATAGATAACCACCAGTTGATGCGTTTCCAATATTAGCTGGGGGGAGTTTAGAGACCTGTGCTTCTGCCATGTGGCTTTTGGGCGATTTGGCCTCATTTACAATACAGACTATTTAAACATTGGTAAATCTCTGAAAATGATTGGTGAGAAGAGCAAACGAAGATGTACAGATGTTATCAGAAATGCTGGGTTTGGTGGGTGGAAAACGCGGAGGAAGAGGCCACAAAGCTTCACACACAGGCTGTTCGTTCCCAGGTCATTCAAATGGCCTGTATTTATAGCCTTATAGTCACCTTTGACCTTTCAGTCACACACATCAGACGCTGGTGGCTAAGATAACCTGCAGAGCCCACCTGCTCAGGTTCACCCCCCATCACGTAAACATGATGGGAGAGAGATTCAGGTCGGGCTGATGACAAACTCAGCAACTTCACAACTGCAATTATATTAATCAGGCAAAAGTAAAGTAAGAGTCTCTCAAACACACAATGGTGCAATTCTGAGGTTCGTTACAGAACCAGCACACGTTTCCACATTCAGAAATCCCAAAATAGGAACAGGAAAAGGCGTGTGTGAGTGTGTGAGAGAGAGAGACAGAAAGGGGATTTTAGAGGAAACAGTTTTGAACCAGTAAACAGAAGTATTAAAAAGCCATTTGTTGCAGCTAAAAGCCTGCAGCCATCATGTCTGACAGATCTTAAGGAAACTGTCGCCTTCTTCTTGCCCTTGTACTGTAGAAATACACCAGCATTATCCAGAGACTTCATTCTCTGCTGCTGTTCACTTTGTATTTAAATCAGCGCATAATCACAATAATCCTGACTGAAGGTGCGAACGTGAAGAAGGATAAAAGTTGCTTAAGTGCTCTGACTCATGAAAAAGAGATCAGGAATTAATTTTCACATGTTAATTGAACTGAGGTCTTCAGCGCGTGTTCCCCAGCATCTTCCTGACATGGCAGAGATCTCCCTGGAATGTTATCCACCATCCGTCGGTGGGCCTGACCCGTGAGAGCACTGCTCCAGCGCCACACAACAGAGGCACAGTTGGGAGGAGAAGCTGTAACTGTTCCAGCGTAGAAGCCCATTCTCATATTGGCAGCAGCTGGAATTCTTTCCTACACCCACAAAACCTTTTGGCCTCTCTAATGACTCACCTGAGTTGACGGGCTAAAGCGCTTTGGGTGGGGAGCCTCACCCTGGCCCGGTCTGGCCCACAGTCAAACCAGGTGCAGCCTGGACTCATGCACTGACGCGCACCACATTTCTACTGATGAACTGATGAATAATAAAACTCTATGAACTCGTAGGGTTCTTACCAAGGCCTCTGTGAGCATCAAGGCTGGTGTATTCAATGGTTCCATTGTGGCCCTTCTTTGGGCATTCCTTATATTCTTTGTGGACCCCAGCAGGACAGTATCTGTATGACAGCCCATAATCAGCCAGGTAAACCTGCAGCACACAGATCATTAATAATCATCTTAATTCCCCTTCTAATAGATATATATAGCACATCATGTTCATTGCAGGGTCCAGTTTGACCTGTTCAGGGTTTCTGTAGCCCAGCAGAAGGTTGGCAGCTTTGATGTCGGCGTGGACGTACTCGTTCTCATGGATGTACTCCAGCACGCTCACCTATGGGTCACACATAAAGCACCGTGTCAGTGACCTCGACCAAAGGGTCAACAAAAACGCTGAGCTTGCATCTTTACATGACGTGAGTGAACGTGAAAGTCTCATCTCACCAATCTTTGTCCGAGCTGGAGCACAGTGGCCTTTTTCATTCGACCTCCGCTGCGCTCACAGACTTTCTGGAGGTCACTTCCCAGACGGTCGATGACCATAAAACGATAACTGAATTAAAGGTCAAATTATTTTTGTCTCAACTAAAGAAATGGAAAATGAACAATGTTTATAGGAAATATAAAAATTATCTGGATTAATCAAATCAATCTTTATTTATATAGCGTCTTTTACAATCAAAATTGTGTCATTAACACCTAAAAAGATCTGATTTGATCAGTACAACCTCCCATTATCGTATTCAGCCAGCCCAGCTCCCCAGTATGTTGGGATGCCCAGGAAGTCCAGTCTCCTGCTTCTCTTCCATGATTTAACTGCAACAAGTTTAGAAAAGCATCACGTAAATCTGGGTAAGTGTCCGATGTTGAGCCTACTTGATGTAAGAGATCACTTCTGCAAAATATGAGGTCGTCAAATTTCTGGGGTTCCTTGGAGACCACCTAGTGAGACCAGAATATGCAGAATCTCAGGCAGTTGGTTGGACTGACGGCAGTCAGAGAGGCTCATAGGTCCAAAAACTATTGATCCACAGCCTCCACATCTACATAAAAATGTTCAAGTCACGTCTCCAGCTTATCCTTGAAACATGCAGCTGTTCAAACATCCATCCTGCAGAGCGCACGCAGGGCCAACACAAAGTGGCGGCCCTGGCTCGGGGCTTGACGGCGACTGGCCTGACTGGCACGACTTCAGGGGCTCAGCAGAGGCCCAGGCATCATTAAGTGCTTCCTGTCTCACTCTGGTATAAAAACGAAGGCATCAGAGGCTTCAGATGAGCACAGAGAGCTGGGAATGCTAACAGCCACAGAGGTGCTTCTTTGCTTTGGCTTATTATTAATTACTGTGTGGCAAAGCACCTGCGTCTGCGGCCGCTTTAGGCGAAACACTGCCAGGACAACTGGAAGGCGGAGGTACTCACTCTTGTCTGGTTTGGCTGCCCTCTGGTAGAACTTGAGCTCTGTAAACAGGGGTCCATTCTCCAGGTACTCCTGCATGTACAAGGATGCAGGATCAAAAATTCCAGAGGAGCAAAAAGGGTGGGAGATCCAAAAAAAATTAAACAGGTCACCACTCCCAGATAAACATCTCAGGGATTTTAATACATTAAGTAGGGCTGAACAATTAATTAAAATCTAATCAAAACTGAAATCTGAACTAACGTGACAAGCAAAGCGTGATTCAGTCTGCAGCTCATGACTCTGATCTCATGGTTATTCATGTATGAAATCATGCATAAATCATCCACGGCTCCTCACCAGCCAGTGTACAGCAGACAACGACAACCACAGGGTCTAACAAGTCAAAAAAGCAGAAGTGAAGCCGACGGTTTCAAAAGAGCTGCTCAAAACACCTGGAATACCTTTCAAGTTATCTGGCTTTGATTAACCTAACACAATATCTTAAAGGATAACACACGATCTGTGGCAGAATGGGGTCCGTGTATACCATTTTTATGACAAAGGCAGTATCTGATGCGACGGGTCTGCCCACGTCCTCGGAGGCTGTAACACAATGAGAGACGGTGAACACTGTAATCCCAGGATGGAATACTGGTCACCGGTAGTCTAAAAACAAGCCAGTACCCAGATAGATCAGGCCAAACCCTCCTTGGCCGATGACCTTCCCCAGACGCCATTTCTTCTTCTGGCTGTCGCTCAAAATGAAGCCCTCTGGCAGCGGTTTGGGAAGCGACCCTTTCTTTGGGGGAGCCATTCCAACTGTGTGGAAGAAAACAGTAACTTGAGGACAAATGACTGTTTTGGAGCCTATCTGTGGTCAGCGTGCACCAGGGAGGAATACGACCTGGACATGCAACCATCATCACAGGCCACGTTATCGACTCACATTGACACAGGAGCAGTTTAGGGCCTCCGTGTCAGCAGATGTAAATAAAGCAAATTACAGTTCAAAACTTACTGCTTCGAGGTTCTTTGAGTCATTTTATTTTCAAATATTTTAACATTATTTTAAAGGTTATTTTAGATTTAGTAGATAAATTAGGATATTGTATTCAAACGGGGATTTTGACTGTTGCTAAAATACTTTCTTTTTTTTTTAAAGTGAATTAAGTCTTACTTGGATTGATCGTTAACGTATGTTACAACAGCCCATTTCAAATATTTCAAATCCATCAGTATTTCTCAGGCAATATTGTGAAAGACTAATAGTTATAAAAATTAGAACGGTTAAAATGGGGGGAAATGCTTAGAACAAAGGTGAAATCAACGCCGAACTCAAAAACAAACGATCGAAAAACTAACTTAATTGAGCCAGTTAGGACACATCTGCAAGATAATTTAGATACTGGTCTTAAAAATACTTACGGGCAGAAATATTCGAATAATAAAGGAATCGAAAACGAAACGTCCGATGTTTTTTTTTTTTACATAAATACAGTAGGATACATACAATCAAAGCTCAGCATTTAAACATTTTTGACCACAAACACTCCTCTTGCCTCTCACTCACAGCACTGAAAACTAAACAGAAACACTTCCGGAAAAGTTTCAGTTCCGGCTTCTCAGCCAATAGGAAGAGAGGATTCATATACACCGATACCAAGTGTCCAATAGAGAGCAAGAAGAGGTGGGGCTACGTAGTATCACTAATCAATACCTTCATTAATTAACTTCACTCATTTATTTTTCAAAATGTCTTTCGCACAAAGGTCCTTAACAAATTAGAGCCTCTACTGTTTCTATGGAACCCAATAGCAGTAGTTATTGAAAGAACCGAGTCTTAAACACACCATTTATTTCTCATCAGGGTCACTGCTAATTTCCTCAAAAAACCCATGTTAACTTACTCAATGAAAGAAAAATTCAGGATGGGAGACACTGTAAAATGGATTCAAATTGGACATAAATTGCATGTGGCCAGTGTCAGCACAGAGTTAAAGAAAAGAAAAAATTGTTATCAGAGAAACACATCATGACATATCTATTATCACCCTGAAAATGCATCTCTGAATAGTTATGATAAATTATGTTGATGCCAAAAAAAAATTCACTGATGATTTCACCCAGACATAAAATAAAGTGACTTACACCGAGGCTGTGCACCTCTATAGATCAATGACATCTTGTTCTCTCAATTCAAGAAACTGTTTACAGTTACCCTGCGTCCTTCACTTGTAATATAATGCGATATAAAAGAACATGTTATTATTTGATTCATTCATTTAAGCATTCAGTATTGCTTGGAATTGAATTTAAATTAACAGATTGCATGTGTGTCTCTTATTAAATAGCTGTCAGTCACCAAAAATTCCTCTGCATATAGAGAGACGCTGGTATAGTACGGTAAAGGATGTGTGTGTGTGTGTGTGTGTGTGTGTGTGTGTGTGTGTGTGTGTGTGTGTGTGTGTGTGTGTGTGTGTGTGTGTGTGTGTGTGAAATTTAACAGACCAACCTTCAGTCCTACTGAGAAAAACCACTTTTGCATGACAAAAATGCCTCTGAGACAACGTTGAGAACATCAGCACAGTGATGCACGCCTGATGATCAAAGATCAATACGTAGAACACACATTCCACGAGACAAACTATGGTATGTAAAAGTAAATCCAAGTGAAATGCAATTTTTCCTTGCATTTTTATTTGGTCGGTGGTGAATGAGTTGAAACTGGATTTCTGGCATGTGGCTTATTCCAACCAATCACAGATCAATAACAGTTTGTTTTCACTAATTCATTCCTCCTTGTTGTGTCCCAGCTTGAGCCCCAGTTTTTCCAACACCGTGGTCGATACCCCGGCTGTGTGGCAAATGAACGCAGGCCGCTGGAACATATGTAACGCGGCACATTGGATGGAAATTCCCATGTTTCTTTCCACCCAGACTTATTTTATTCTGATAAAAGGAGGCAGAACCCCCCCCCCCCCCCCCCCCCACACACACACACACACACACACACGCCCTCCTGCTGTTCTGTTCCAGAGTGGTCCTGCAGTGGTCGCATCGATCTGCAGTCATCCTTGAGTTCCAATTTGAAGGCTGAAGGATTCCACTGTTAAAGACGTTAAAGCATCCTTTGGTGAAGCATCAAGCAGCCACGAGAACATTGTGTGTGAGGATTAAGGCTGCGTTCTGAGTCACCTGTCATGTTTGTCCGGAGATTAGCCACAACACCGGCCCAGTGTGGCCTTGACAGGCAGGGGACACAACGCCCTCTCAGCACCTCTAGGGCTTTTATTAACTGTCCCTCAGCTGTGGTTCCCAAACGTTGCAACTGAGGGAAGCGCCTGATTAATAAACTGTGTCATTTTCTTGAACAGGGCACCGTTGTTCCTCTTCATCCTCTTCAAGTCAGCCGTGTCCACTCCACTGTCGCTCTCTCCGCGGACCGGGTTTCAACCCTCACCTCTCCACCGCGCCGCTCTCTCTGCCGTCCTTCCCTCCCCTCACTTGCCCTCTGCCCCACTCGGCCGCTCCTCCCCGCTGCCCCCTCTCACCCGGGGTAATTGCCTGCCTGAGCTCTGCAGTTACCCCCGTTCTCTCGCCATTCACTTTGGGTTTGGCGACACCAATCTCAGCGAGGGCGTGACACCATTTTGTGTAACTGGCCCTTGTGATGGAGATGCCATAATTGGCCTAATTAGAGGGGTGCGGACCGGATGGCCGTGGCTCTGACCCGCTGTGACCCGAGTCCATATGGTGGGAGGCTGATAATGACTCGGTTAATATGCTGTGTCCATCAGTAAAAGATACTCAATACAGATGCTGTGCCAGAGAGATGCAGGGGGGGGTTCCACCTTTTAACCTCTTTACACTCACACACATTTTCATTTTAACTCCAATCATAATAATAATAGATTTGCTCAAAGCCCCCATGTGCCTAAATATGCTTAATTGCGTACAGTAGTCGTACCTGTCGGCGTGTTAGCGGGTTTCTTCTGAAACGTTCTGCCCACATATCACCAGTGGCATTCTTCAAGTGTTTCATTTTACGTGTCATTTGTTCCCGGCCCTGTCTCTCAGCTCCCATCATGCAGCTGTGTCACATTCATGCTGCGACTTTGTTCCATTTATGAATACGAGATGTATTGCCAGTTCAAATGAACATAATACAAATCTAATGGCCAATAATGAGATGCTGTTTCACCATTATTGGACGTGGGCTGCCAGCATGCGCCTGTGTGTGTGTGTGTGTGTGTGTGTGTGTGTGTGTGTGTGTGTGTGTGTGTGTGTGTGTGTGTGTGTGTGTGTGTGTGTGTGGCGTGATTTCTCACTGCTGTGTATGATTTGATGCTAATAAAACCATACTTTCTGCTCCAGGAAGCAAGCACTGACCAGGATTCAGATTAGGCCTTAATGGCTTCCAGACCTGAGGCTAAATTGAAATGTAAAATCCCAAACCAAACATCATTCAGTGCTTTACATTTCCTGATGGTGCCCAGCAACTGGAAATGGGAGAGACCAATGGTTTAACTGTAATTTGTGCTGTTTTGTGCAAACACCCACAGCACTGAAGAGGCTGCCACTGGAGCTGTAGTTCCCTGTGTTTCCTCACTGGTTGAGGAATTTGTGATCTCGTTTCCTTCATTTTATTTTTATGGGAGTGGATCTAATCCCAAATTATTATTGAGTTCTATGGACTTTCTGAGCATTGCTGATGGGCCAACCGTCACCTGCAGCTCCACATTCCAGGAGCTTGTGTTTAAATCCAGGCTGCAGCTGGAAAATCCAGCGAGTCCAGGACACAGAAGCGTTGGCACCATCAAATAGTTCTGTTTCTGAAAGCAGAACCTTTTATAGATCACTGTAAAAACAACACAAAACTGGGGGGAAAAAAACATTTCTTGGTTTGTTTTTCTACCTATTTTGACATCTGCTCTAGTTCAGCCGGCACAAAAACAAGCAGAAGTTGGTCCCGCTGACCAGATTCAAGCATCACGGTCCGATCATCCAACACAGCAACAACAAAGCGGCGCCGCTGGCAGACTCAGGCGTATTGATTTAGTCCGCATGCTAACGAGATGCTAAATAAACAGCACCTTGCTTCTCTTTTGTTGCCACCCAAGTCCCGCCTCTAAATCACTTTGACCTTAATAAACAATACCTGTGATGTTCATTCCAAACTTTGGGTCCAAGTGATGCAGGTGTGTGTTTAGATGGGGGGGGGGGCCCACCGTTCTCTCCGTGGGACTCCTCCCCAGCTCGGGGAGTGCGGTCATACGGCTCGCGGGTACTGCAGGGCTGCTGCGCCGCTATCTTTTGCCAGACTACCTTCGTCTTTGATGTTGCTCTTCAAAACAACAATGCCTTTCCTCCGGTGGCGGCGCAGACTTAATTACAAAGACGATTACCGTCCAAACCGCTCCAGCAGGCTGGAGGATCCAGATGTGGACCACACGGTTCTTAATGGCCCAAAAAAAACAGCCCATTTCAGAAAAATTAGACCGTAGCCTCTGAAGACATCCGTCATATTTGACGCCTTGTGTTTTCAAACGCCGGCGTGTTGCCAGCCTGAGTCATGTGACCTATGACAAACAGGTTTCTGAGGCGGGCGTCACGGTGGAAGCAGATGATGAACGTATTGGAGACAAGGTATGACAGGAAATGGAGCGATCCTTCGATTATCAATGACTGATAACTGTTAGATTCTGACCTTTGCCCTCTGATCCGGCACCACGCTGACACGTCCAGTCTGGACTCCCCCTCCGTCCCAGCAGCGGCCGTGTCCAAACCCACGTCATTGGTCCTGAATACTGGAGAAACACAACAAATGGAGCTGAAACCAGATTCTGGTCAACTTCTACGCCCGCTGGACAAGAGCCCACGTTGCTCCTGTCTGCCCCCTGGTGGCGAGCTGCAGCAACACCGATAAACACCAACGCATCATCCGTCTTTATTAATGAGATCGGCGCCGCCTGCCACGCTCTTTAAACTTTGTAGAGAATAAGGAGGGAAGGCAGGTGCTTTTAAAGAAATGTTATCCATTTGCCTTCCAATAAAATGCTGAGTAAAGTGAGTTATGCTCGGTTTCCCCTCCATTATAAATCACACAGCTCACTCCGTCACCCCGGTGCCTCCAACAGACATCCTGAGAGCTCCAGTTGTTTTTTTAGGCCGAGCATATCAGCAGCACAGTGGGAATGCATTATTCAAATAGATCTTTGTTACTCCTCCAAGATGATTGTGGCACAATCAGCCATGAAATAAGTTTGCTGTTTTTAAAGTGTTATTCTGCCCGCGAGTCTCTCAGGTGTAGCTTTGTATTCAGGTCGTCTCGCCGGCGCCAAAAATCAATCTCAATCAAAGGTGCCGAGGAGTTTATCATAAATTATCATGAAAAGGGTTCCCACTCAGTAGATGCTTAATTACAATCTCATTTGAATACGTTTGCATATTAATGAGTTTGGAATGAAAATGGTTTGTGAGGTTGGTGATGGGGGGCCGTGGGGTAACCCGCGGCGATAATGACAGTCCTTTAAAATATATGAGATATTATTGCTTCTGGAAATATGTGCACTTTTCTGTCTGTCAGTCATGCACACACACACACACACAGAGCAACACCCATAGAAACACGTATGTGCAAACATGCAGAGCGCACGCACACTCAGGGGTGTTATAATATGATTAATGATGGGGTGTCTCTGACATTAATAAACTATAACCAAATTAAAGACTTCATTAGTTTCGTGGCAGCACAGCTCGTTTGGTCACACGGTGAATCGGCGCCGTGTGAGACGGGCCTGCCGCCGCTGCCTCCTCCTGCACTTTTCATGAGGAACTTTGGAAGAAACTTTAAACGTTGGACGTTTCGGGGAAACTAAAGGAGAAAGTGTTTGACTGTATGGGGGGGGACACAGCGTGACCAGGTCGGATTCATATCGTATAATAACAAATCTGTTGATTCCAGTTATTTTACCTTCAACTCTGCACAGGATGAGAGTCAAAATTGTGGAAGATAAAGGTTTTTATTTGCTTGTTATCTGACATTTAATACAACCCTTGAAAACAGCGCCCCCTCTCTTTTAACCAGGTGATTTATCACATTCCTTTGATCAATAATCAATAATCAGGGGGAGGAGGGGGGCACACGTCAATACAAATCAACAATAAAGAGTTCTGTTCATTGCAATACCTTCTATAAAATACCCATAAGTCTTTGCAAGCATACACCGATGGCGAGTTTAACGACAATATAAACGTTACGTAACAGCAGATAATGTATGTGGAACGGAGGGTTCAAGGATGCCTGGAAAATCCTGGAAAACGTCCGTGTGAATCGGGAGAGCTGATGCACGTCACTCATCCATGATGCAACAGCAAAGACTAGTGGTGGCGGAGGGGAAGAGCTGCTCTCCTCTCCTCTCCTCTCCTCTCCCTCCTTTCCTTCCCTCCTCTCCTCTCCTCTCCTCTCCTCTCCTCTCCTCTCCTCTCCTCTCCCTCCTTTCCTTCCCTCCTCTCCTCTCCTCTCCTCTCCCTCCTTTCCTTCCCTCCTCTCCTCTCCTCTCCTCTCCCTCCTTTCCTTCCCTCCTCTCCTCTCCTCTCCCCTCCTCTCCTCTCCTCTCCTCTCCTCTCCTCCCCCTCCTCTCCTCCTCTCCTCTCCTCCTCTCCTCTCCCCTCCTCTCCTCTCCTCTCCTCTCCTCTGCTCTCCTCTGCTCTCCACTCCCCTCCTCTCCTCTCCTCTCCTCTCCTCTCCTCTCCTCTCCTCTCCTCTCCTCTCCTCTCCTCTCCTCTCCTCTCCTCCCCCTCCTCTCCTCCTCTCCTCTCCTCTTCTCCTCTCCTCTCCTCTCCTCTCCTCTCCTCTCCTCTCCTTTCCTCTCCTCTCCTCTACCTCCTTCTCTCCTCTCCTCTCCTCTCCTCTTCTCTCCTCTCCTCCTTTCATATTCTCTAAAGGGCAACACACAAGAAAAAGGGAGATTAGATGTATGTTCAGTTGTTGTAATTGTAAACAAACAAAAATGACTCAATTTCAACAGGAAACAACAAGAGTTGCTCTGAAATCTGTTTGTTTCCTATTTTGTGGGTTTGGGCTAGAACAACAACCCAAATCATCCTTTTTGATGGCGGTGATGAGCAGAAGCCAAAGAAGTGCAGAGGTGGAGAGTGTTCAGCTGTGTGGAAGAATCTGAGCTTAATCAGAGCTGAGGACAAGCAGATTAATTATACCGCACACACACACACACACGGACACACACACACTCACACACACACGCACACACACACACTCACACACACACTCACGCACACACACACAAGGAGACATGGGTGGCCCTGGCTAATAAAGACAGCATGCTAATGAGAAACTGTAAAAATAGAAGAAAGCGCCGCCCAGCAAATGCTTCATAAAGTCATATTGATCTGTGCGCGGAGACGTTGAGCCTCCATTAAGAGCAACAAAAGAAAAGCATCACGCTTGATCAACAGGAGAAGCTAAAGGGGAGAAATGCGAGATTGCAGACAGATTGTCATTAAGGGCGTTATGTGGCACGCTCGCACACGCGCTCACTTGTCATGTTTGGGTTGGGGGACGTGGAGAGCGCACACACACACACACACACACGCACACACACTGTTACACCGAAGGAGAAGGAGGGAAGAGACAATAAAGAAAGATTAAGAGGACGGCGGAGAAGACAAGAGTCCAATCATTTTACACGCCGCCATCACAAATATCTGGATGTGGTCGTGGTGACCAAAATGGATGCGCGGAACCTGACTCACTTTGTTTCTGTTATCTGCATCACAGTGTTTCAGAGCTGACTAAACATTGGCGTTAAACTGACTAAACATTAGCTTTTAGCTTGCTGGGTAAGTGTGCTCTCCTTTCCTTACAGGCACTTAAGAGCAGATATACATGCTAACGAGTCCTATAAGGTACTATTTATGCTACAGCTATTTGAGTTGAGTTTGGGCTTTTATTAGAACCGTAGCCCTGCCGTAGGCTACACCTGTACTACCAGGTGGTGTCCGAGACGTAACATCTAGAAGGATGCGATGATAATTAGGTTAGTTAGCTAGTTAGCTTTCATGAAGTTACTCTGGGAAGATGCTTGATGCACTGAGTTATTGTAGCAGATAAATAAAAACTCTAGTGCGGGTTATAACGCTAACTCCACACACACACACACACACGCACAGACACACACACACACACGCACAGACACACACGCACACACGCACTGGCGCGCCCCAGTCTGTTTCAGCCTATCGTTGGTGCATCCGGATGATTGAGATTAGCTTGGCAGAGGTCCAAACCTTGTTTCGGGTTTAGCTCATGCTGAGTGAGGAGCACAGAAGCAGAGAGCAATATACTTCATCCTGGCTCTCATTAGACAACTCAGGAAACACGTCAAGCTGCAATTTGTTTCCCTTGCATCCAATAAACAGCTCATTCACTGGTCAATCAGTCACCACAGCGGCTAGTCAGATTAAACTCAGCAGAAGCTGGCGGAAAGAAGGAAAACCGGAGGGGGAAGATGTTCAGAGGAGAGCAGTAGCGAAGAAAACAAAGACAATAAAACCCAACGTGTGAGATGGGAGCACCTGGAAAATCAGACTCTTTCACATCAAGAAATTTAAATGTGTTACGGTGCCGTGTTTGTGAACCGTCCTGAACGCTCTCAGATGTTTGTGTGGAAACAACCCACTGTTATCCGCTGTGCCAGGAGGAGGCAGGACGTGACGCTCCCTCATCACAAGGCTGAGGTTCCGCCGCGGGCCCCTGCGGCGTGTTAGGCGCTCCGTGTCCAACCTTTGTCGGACCTCTTTATTCGCCCTCGGTCCAAATTTAGCCGAACGTGTCTCAGACCAGAACTCTCGCTCAGCCCTGATGCTGGTGAGGGAACTAGCAAAACAACAGGAGCAACATGGGCTGATGTTAGCTAACACACAAACGTTAGCTAACACACAAACGTTAGCTAACACACGCATCAACCAGGACTTCCTGTAATGAATCCGACCTAAATGTCTCCCGACTTTACATGTTTTATAAATATGTTTTATAGATGAAAGAAAAGGACCTTTTTCTTAGTAACGGGCAACTATTGTTCTCTGGTAAACAACAACAGACTGTTTACATTTGATCTGCGGCTCTGGAGGTTCTTCTGGGCCTTTTGTTCTCATAAGTGCTACAAAATGACTGAAGGAATCCGTTTCTTCTGAGAACCTTTTCAGTGAGCTCCCTCTTTTAGCTGTATCACTCGTTCACTGTCAGTCGGATTTTCTGACCTGTCTTTTGTTTACATGTTCACGTTTTCTGCTCAATGTCACAGACTTTCCCGTTGTTTTCTCTTCTCCGTGCAGATTTTGAATAGGTGAGCCTTTTAATAAGGTTACCTTTGATGTTCCATTAAAAATAGAACAAACGGCGGCTGCGTTCTCTCCGCACTGACAGAGAAATGTTGCATAAGCAACAGTCAACTTTGAAAAGCTGCAACAGATTCCAGTTTTTATCTGAAACAAAAGTGACAAAACACAAAAGTCGGCAAAAGACGAGACGGAACGTTTGTTTTAACGTCGGGTTAGACCCTCTGAGTGCACACCCGCCTTTACCAAACACCTCTCACACACACACACACACACACACACAACACGCAGACCAGCTTCCAGCAGATGTTGGCAGAAGGAACTCGCTGACCAGAGACAGGAAGTATTTTAAAAAAGGAGGTGACATCAGATGATGTTCCACCGTGCACATGGGTGCACGTGGCTCAACGCGTGCGCGCACGTGTGTGTGTGACGTACGCCGCTGGTCACAGGTGAGTGTCATGTGTGATGATCATTATTGCCATACACCTGCTCCGCTCCTGCAATTAACTTGGCAAATGCAAATGAGCCTTATTGCATCACCGAGGCCGAGCCCCCCCCCAGCAGACAAGACGATGTTCATCTGCTGGATCTAATTAAGGTAATGAGAGAGGGAGGGGTGCAGCGGGAGAGGGAGGGGTGCAGCAGGAGAGGGAGGGGTGCAGCAGGAGAGGGAGGGGTGGACGGAGGAAACTGGGAAACTGAGGATGGAAGAAGTTGGCCCAAAAAGAAAAAAGAGAGGAAGATAAAGTCAAGGGGGCTACCTCTCCTCCCTCTGTGTGTGTGTGTGTGTGTGTGTGTGTGTGTGTGTGTGTGTGTGTGTGTGTGTGTGTGTGTGTGTGTGTGTGTGTGTTAGAATCACCCAGAATACACCGGCCACAGAGGTTTGGCATGTTTCTCATGGTGTGGTGTGAATCATTATCAGAGCCCAAAACAAGCATCACAGCCCTCTTTGCAGGTTTTTTTGCAGGTGAATGTTGTGATTCTCTGTGCATATTTAACACCACTTCAGGCCAGATTTAGACGCTCAAAGGTGCAGCATCGCGCCCACCTGAAATGAGCTGCTATCATCATTTTTGCAGGAAAATGGCAGAAACACCCCACCCCCCCCCCCTTCCCCGTTGTCCTGTATCTTCTACATAAGGGACCTTCGTAGAGCTCCCCGTCACCCCCCCAAACAGTCCTTCCCCTCAGAGTTTACCCTGAAGAGCTAATGTTGATTTAGCCCACCCCAGTTAGCGTCTCTGTCTGCTACAATGAGAAAGTTCTGGCTGGTTTATTTAGTACCTGGACGGGTTTTCAGAGAACAGCTGTCCGCGGCGTCCCAAGAAAATCGCTCCTCGCATATTTTCCTCGAGTGCTTGCGTGAAGCAGGCTGGAACCTGCCGGCGGGCCCCCGCGTCTCTCAGCCACCGAGGCGTCGCCGCAGCCGCGCGAATTCGAGGATTGTCAAAGTGAAAACGTGACGAGCGCAGCAGATGGCGAGTTTTTTCGCGTCACTTCAAAGGATCGGGGACGGCGCTTTGTAGGCATTCTGTCGACCGCTCGTCTTTTCATGTGGGGGTCGGGGGGGTCGGCGAAGCTCTGTCTGAGCCTCTTCATTAGCCCACTATTTCCTTCATTATAGATGGAGGTTTTAATTGTCGCCGCGCGCGTTACACATATTGCATTTCTGGCGGAGTCGTGTTTTGCTTTGCGTTGACACAACAAAACGGAGGAATTCATTTGAAAAAGTCTTCTGCACCGCCAAGGACTTTTCTCGCTCGCCGGCGCGGCATCTGCTGAGGTAAACAAACCGCGGGAGCTCCTCTTTAGAACGAACAATTGGCAGCCTGCTGGTGGTTACACGGCTAGTCCAATGTGGTGGCGTTAGCACATTCTGAACCTTCAGCAATGTCACACGTCAGAACGGTGGCGGAGGGACCAGGGCGAGCGTCGACGTGCTCGTAGCCGGACGGGCCCAGAAGAGTGGAGCGAGGCTGGAAACGAAGCATCTCCTCCCCGTTTGTCCGCACACACAGGAAGGCTCAGCTAACCTGCAAGTAAACAGGCTCTTCCACCTTTTAATGCATTATTTATGGACAACAGGACAAGAGAGGTGGAGGGGGGAGCGGGTGTGTGTGTGTGTGTGTGGGGGGGGGGGGGGCGGAGATGTCCTTTGTGTATTATTCATGAATGATTAACATACAGAACCTCAAAGCTTTGGCTTCACCCAGTGCTGCTGCTGGATCTGCTGGACCAGCGTCTACATTTATACGCTAGTTGTTGATGATGCTCAGCTAGCTAGTCAGTGTTAGCATGTTAGATCTCCGCAACCAATCAAAAACTGCCCCCTCTCTTCAGTTCTAGGAGCCTTGAATGGGGTTAGCTTTGCCCTGCCTGGACAAATATGGCAGGAAAGGGCAGGACATTAGCATGCTAACACAGACTCGGATCCGGTACGTCTTTACTGACGATACATAATTTAAGATATATAAGGTATTTTTGTACCAGTCCTGCAAACAAATTACAAGGACTATGCATGTGTCAGAATTAACATCAAGCAGTGCAGATCTTTTCAGCCACATCGGTAGCTGGATCCGTCTCCGTTTTGACGCCGTCTGTTTTAGCTAATTTAACTCTCCCACTAATGAGTGTTTGGGACATCGACGCTGGGTTCACGTCGCGCGGTGACTCGTAGAGGAAAACGGGCTATCGTGAATGTCGTTACAGCTCTGATTCCACCTTTGAGCCAGAGTTTAGATGATCTCATTAAATGAACGGCATCGCAGCATCGCTCCGTTCAGAGGAATTATGAAGTCTTATATTTCCCAAAGCTGCTGAAATAAAAGCGTATCAAATTTTGGTCCACCCAAGATCATTCTACAACCAAGAGGCTGAAGCATGAATTGAGATGATCGCTGTAAAAAAAAAAAAGGACGGGAGGGGGGTTGATACCGATCGCTATGCTAATGCTAATTTCCGCGCATTCTTTCTCACTGATGGGGAGATAAACAGGAAGCGTTGCGCTAAATTCCGCCTGAAGAGTGTGATTGCTGACAGGCCTGACCTGTGCCCCCGCTCCGTGTTTCGCCATAACTCACAATTAACGCTGACATTAGAGCGTCCCGAGAGGCCGTCCAGCTTTATTTCCCTCCCCGCCAGCTAGCGGGCAGCGGCGGCGAGGCCCCTGGACCAGAGCCCAGTTCTATGATTTAGCTGGAGAACGAGCGTGATGGAGAGAGGGTAGGATGGAGGGATGGGGCTAGAAGGGTACCCAGAGCACACTTTGGGGCTTTAGGGCTGTTACGGATATGGCCGTGGTAATTACTCAGCGCTTGTTATTGCCCATGCCGCCACACCTGCGCCCGCCAAAATGCCTGCGCAGCGCCGGAAGGCGTCCGACAACATCTGAAGGGTGTCAAGTACAGCACCAAGCTGGATTAGTCCGTCCAGAGATGCGAACGCTCCTCAAGAAAAACGTTTTAATTAGCTTGCTCGGTAATCTACGCGGCGGTGGGAGGCTCTGCTTTGTTATTTTGGACAGGCGAGTCGTGGCGCAGTACTTTTATTTGGGGGGAAATAAACGAGCACCTGTTCTTCGACACGTCAAACTCAATCTCACGGCTCGTTAGCGGGGGGCTCCTGCCCAATAACCCAGCTTTAGCGCTGCTTTGGCTCCTAATTCCCATCTCCGGGCTGTCACACGGTGTCATCGCCACAGTCCTCCGCGTTTTCATCCATTTCACATTTCATCACTTATTCATCGGCGGCGCCGCAACATCGGGACCTCGGACAAGAGCAGCGCGGCGGCGCAGGAAAATCCCACGGGCCGTGAAGGCATCGCCAGCAATGATATCTACGCAGTTTCTTATTTTAGCAAACGCAAAAATTCTCTGATATCGTGATGCTAATTTGATTCGGTGGCACTAAGACCGCTCATTATTGGATGTTTGACGGGAGCATTTGCAGAAGGCGAAGCAAACAATACAAAATACACAAGCTTTGGATCAAAGGGACAAGAATATTACCCTATTTTCTATCAGTTGAGGAGCGATTAATATGGTCTCCTGGCCTGTTATCATAAATGTCAGAAGCAGATGCCCCTCTTCTCCCCCGCCCCACCTCCCGCTCAGGTAACAAAGCTGTCACCCCACTCATAACCAGATCTGAAAGCCTTAATGCCCCTCCACCCTCAGCCCCTCTCTTCTGGGACCCAAGGAACGGCGACATCAATGCCCTCCAACGCGCCACACCCTCCCCGCTGGCACCCAGCGGCCGAGGTGGTGAGGCAGCGCTCAGCTCTGGCTCATCACGGGTTGGCAACCGTGCCCAAAGTCACTCAGTCGGCCCTGGAATGGAGCCAGACAGTTGAGCCAAGGCCAGAAATAAAAAAGACAGCTAGAGAGGAGGGGAGGGACGGAGGAAGAGAGGGAAGAGGAGACGGGCTTTTTCTCTGTTCATCCAGCCATCCAACTGTTTTGCCCCTCTTCTTCTAATTGACAGACTAAATGCAGCCGCCACTGTGGGGCATCGCAGAAATGAGTCCTGGCACCTACACACAGAGCTGGAGGGGAGAGGGGGTCAAAGGTCACGCTTCATGTTCACCTCCAGGATCCAGCCAATCATATCACCTGTTCCAGCTAAGATGCTAACACACTTCCTGTTATTGGAAATCCAGCAGCAGTTGCTCACTTTACTGGTTATATTACTGGATACCTTCATGCCTACTGGTAGTTCTGGTCTGGTAGTTCTGGTCTGGTAGTTCTGGTCTGGTAGTTCTGGACTGGTAGTTCTTTGGGTTCAGGAAAAGTGAGAATGTCTAAAATTTTAGTGAATACAGTAGAAAAAAAACTGGTAGATGCTTGTGTGTGTGTGTGTGTGTGTGTGTGTGTGTGTGTGTGTGCTGTTGCTCGGGCGGTGTGTGTTGCATGTGTGTTTGCGGTGTAGTCAGGAGGGGGGGGGGGTTTACTGGACAGATTCCGACGCATAATTTAAATTTAATTGGACCGGGCCTGACTGGCTGGGGTCAAAATGGAGAGAAAATCAGTCACATTAATCAAGATAAAATTATCAGCTGATTAATCAGTGTTCTAATTATGGCGCCGGCGCTTCTCTTCTTTGTTCTGTTTTAATTACTCTGCTTCATTGTCTTTTCCATATGGCCAGCGTGGACCCCCCCCCCCACCCCCACCCACCAAATGCCCAGTGAGCACACAGGCGACTCACCGACACATCAGCACTAACGGCTAAAATAATTAGGCTTCGCACGCTGAAATCTGCTCCTGTCGTATTTTCTCTGTCGTTTGTGTGAAAATCCCAAAACAAAATAAGAATCTGTTGAAGTTTGAGCGTGAAAACTTGGAACGACGAGCTGAGCAGAGCTGATCAGCCAGCGCGGCGATTAATTAAACCTGATCCGCGTTGATTGATTCATCTCTTAAAAGCTAATTTGTCAAATAAGTTATTTTGTGTTTGATGAAAATGGGCCGGGCTGCGACAGCACACCTTTGCCTCGTCTGGTCTGCCCCCCACCCACATCAGCAGCTGTGCCCCCTTCCTCGTGGTGAAGCGTTAGCTTAAAAAAGCATCTATTGCTCTGCACAAAAACCGTTTACCCAGAAGTCTCTGCTTCTTCATTATTAATGGGAAACTTTGTCAGTAGAACGTGAAACAAGAAAGATGCCAGTTTTGGGTGCAATAATTGTCATATTATCAAAAGTTCATCCGTTTTGTACTCCGCCATCAGCCTGTAAAGCCATCGCTGCCCGGCAGCAGTGCTGTCTGCCGCTAACTGCTAACCGCTAACGATCATCCAGCGCGGACTGGGTTGTAATAAATTGCTGAATAAAACATGTTCTGTTGCCACGGGGGCTCCACATTAGGCAGGCCAAAGCGGTGATTAGCCGACCCGTCAGCCTGCGCGCTGTAATTCCCATCACCACTTTATTATTTCACAGTTCTGCTAATTCTGCCTTGTGTGGTGATACTGAGTATAAATACGCGGATCGGGAAAATGGAGTCGGACCAGTTCGCTCTGTCATCTTTGCCCGTGTGTGTTTTTGCTTTCTCGCGCCGTCTCTCGTGCATCCATGCAGGCATTAGTGTTCATGGCCACGGAACCAGATAATCACCTTCGTACCCAGCCGCTGATGTTAAAGTTGACCGCTCACTCCGGCGCTGTGAGCAACCTCACCCAACATGTAATTAACAGCAGGAGTCTGATGAATATTCATGACGCTCTTTTAATTAGGTGGCTTTCTTCTCAGCCAGCAGCCGCAAAAAAAGTTAGCGCCTCATCAAAGCTTTCAGAGGGGGGGAAAGATTTGGAGATGGAGGCCAGGCTCGACCTTCTGACCTCCTCAGACTCCGGGAACCCAAGACATTGTGTCAGGAGTGGTTGTCGGGCTGAAGGTCTATCGCAGCGGGAACCGTCCAGAGATGGGCGGGTTTACGCCCGCCGCGTGATAATGCCGTTAGATATTAGCAACATTCAATCCCATAAGTGATCCACAGAGGCAGGGATGAGCTCAGCTTCCTGTTTGGAGGAGTGACTTTTATAGAATCTGGGCTCTCGGGTCCTCAGAGTTCATAAAAATGTTCATGTCTCAGCACCACAGTCAAGAGCACAGATTTGATGAGCATTAGCTTACTCCTAGCATGACTTTTGAATGGAAACGCCCCTCATTTCAGTGTCATTATCAGCGTTTTGGTCATATCCAATGATTTGAGGACACTGGTGATGCCTCACAGATGGACCTTTACAGATCATCATAAAGGTTGAAATATAATTTGATTGTTTCGTTGAGTGTGATGTCATCTTGTCGTAACATGATTTACAAACAGTGGGAGTCCGGTTTTAATCGTCTGGATCGGGCAGCAGCTGGACAAAGAATCATCAAACTCATCTGTTTTCCATAAAATACCAAAACGGAGCTGAAGGACGCTGCGGAACCTCAGCAGGAACACGCAGGACAAGAGAGAACTCTTCTGGACGAACACGGTCATTACAGCCGACAGAGACCCACAACATCCCGTCCACACCTGGATCTGGATCCAACTCTCTGGATCTGACTCTCTGGATCTGGACGATCAATGACCGGATGACTCATCAAATCCTGATAATCCTGATCCAGAGAGATGATGGAGGATGAGACAGGAAAATGTCTGACGCAGCCAAAAACAGAAAACTGAACGATCACAGATATGTAATAATCAGTAATGTTGCATAAGTTGTGTATTTCCACACAGAGATGGACAATATTGATGATGGACCTGTATATTCGCACTGAAGTCTCACGTACACACACACACACACACACACACACACACCCTTCATCTTTCTGCTGTCTAATCATCTGGCCTCATTAGTCGTGGACCCCTCTGTTAGGGGCCTGCAGCTTGGCACAAAATGGCCACCCTCAGGCCCTCCCGCTGTCTGGCAGGGAAGTGCAGAACGGCTCCGCGATGTCTCGGCTGCGGCACCACATCGATCCATCACATCGCTGTTTATCACACTCGTCCGCTGACAGGCCGATCCATCAGAGCCCGGAGTGTCGGGGCCTGCTGGAAAACACAGCGGCTCCAGTGGTAAATAAAGACGAGCGCGCGGCAGGAGGCAGAGAAGGGGGGAAAGTGGAGCCAGTCGCAGGAGGAATACGAAATGAATAGGACGACGGAGGGAGGATACGGAGGCAGACGTGGGAGGAGGATGTGAGATGGTTGAAAGTTTGGGAAACTGGAAATGAAACAGGAAAAATACAACAAGCAGAAATGTGTTGAGCGTTAAAGCTGAAACAGGAAGTTAGCACGTTTTAGCGTGACTGCGTAGCACCGATTAGATCCATCGAAGGTTTCCTTTCTTCTTATGATCTCTGTTTCACGTCAAAATCTCCCCGCTGCTGTTGCTGCGACGCTGCTGAGACTTTTTGTAATTTCCTGTCACCTCGAGGTCAGGGGTCACGACCCCCTGCTGACAGGACAGCAACAATGACCTTTACTGGTGACGTTTCTCTCAAATGTCAAAGCTTCACCTCAGGCTATCGGGTCGTCACTTCACCCTCCAGCGCTGGATTGTGACATTTGTCAGCCAGGGAGACGTCCACGCCTCCGTCAGACAGTCCGCCGGTGCCACCGCCACCACCGCCACTACCTCTGCCTGCTGACTGGTAAATATGGAACCAGTTTGACATATTTCTGTTTGCCAGCTGCAGGTCAAGAAACGATTAGCATAGCTTATGTTAGCATAGCCCATCTCCACTCAAAGTCTATAGAATCTTGTATCTAAAAACGAAGCTGTCGGTCCAGCTCGTCTCACTCCGTCCTCTCCTGCTGAGGATGTCGCTCAAGGTCAAGATCAAGGTCTCTTGGCCGTCTCTGGAGGAGAAGCTTCCTCCAGAATAAAGGGGGGACGGGAGCGGTGCAAGGGGAAGCCCTGAGTAAGCATCGCCTGCTGGGGGAGGTTTTTCCCCTCCATCAATCCTCCGTTGGTGTCTGGCTCCCTCGCCTCGTTAGCTAATTGAATAAATGAAAGATTGCTTTCAGCTCCTTGGGCTTCGTGCATCCTTCTGGCTTTGAGTTTATTCTTCCCAATGTTCCTTTCTATCATCAGCTTCCTCACACGTTCACTGAAACAACATTAGAGTGGCGGCGCCCGGCGTGCACGGCGATGTGTGCGATTAGGTGTCGAATCTTAAAGCAATAACCGTTTCCACGGCGCCTCCAGGTGCGATGATGGACAGAGTGGAGGAGAAAGTGAAGGATTAAAGGGAGTGAGGAGGAGAGGAGAGAGGGAGGAGGAAAGAAAATGACCAAATGGAGGTATGAGCAATAAAAGAACAGGAAATGATGATGAAAATTGCTCTTTTTTCTAATTGAAGCCCCCCGGGAAGAGAAAGATGATCGGTTATGTAAATGATATCTGAGTTAATGAAATCAGCCTGTGTGTGTGTGTGTGTGTGTGGCTTTAATGGGGTTACTGTCATTAAAGTTGATGTGCAGATGGTGGAGGCCTGTTAAAGCGCTCTCACCACTCCGCGACTCCACGCTGCTCATGAGCAGCCAGAGTCAACTGTCAGGCATTAATTAGAATCACCGTCCCCTATAGATTCTCAGCCAGCACAGCCCCCAGCACAGACGTTTCCAGGGAAGTCCAGGTCTGTGAGCAACCCTGACGCAGCAACTTCAAGGCCCTGTTTGCCATTTTGTTTCACAAAAGTGAAGATTCGGGTAGATAAGGACGTTTCAGGGACGTTCCAGTGTCCAGTCCTCCTGTCCTTTTAGTCCACCATGTTTGCACTCTCACTCCGGTCTTAAAGAATATTGAGCTCATTTGCATGATATTGCAATGCCCCCTAGAGGCCAAAGCGGGGTACTTCAGGCTTCCGGCAACCATCTCGGCATCCCAGCCTGCAGGTCCAGGAGCAGTCTAGGCTCCCAACATCACATGACCTGGAATTATTCAGCACAAATTAGTAGAAGAGATGTAGACTTCCACATCTTTGTTCTGCTCCAGGCTTTCTCAGCTGCAGGAGAGACAAGGCACCGTTTAGTTCAAGGCTTTTATCCGGAGGAACAAATATACAACATACCTTCCAAATAACACATCACTTTAGGTTTCTGCTTTTAAGTGGGAAACATAGGACCTTTGATTTGCTTAATGCACGACGCTTCTGCTTTTAAAAGGACACTCTTGAAGGTACAGACCTGCTTAATGGGTTGCAAGAAATGCCACTTTTGTGTTAGAGTGCTGTGGAATCTGCAGAGGAGTGAACTCTCTTTAAGGGTAGCCCTCGCTGCTGTGCTGTGCATTAAAAGGAGTGTGTGTGTGTGTGTGTGTGTGTGTGTGTGTGTGTGTTGGGGGGTTCTGATGGTGTGTCACAGTGAATTAGCCTCTGTGCGGCGTCCGCCTGGCACACACTGCTGCCTGCCCTCTGGACGCCACCTCACACATGTGCCCAAGATTAGAATTAATAACCATCGCTGCCAATCATGTTTTAATCACAATGAGTCTCCTTTGGGGGGGGGGGGGGGGGGGTCCTGCAGGATGGCCAATCTGTCCGGAGTCCTGATGGATTCATTTCCAGTGCTGGATGTGGCAGCTGCACAGGTGAACCACAGAGTCATGGGGGGGGGGCTGTCAGTGATGGCTGCCAGTGGAATCTATGGGAGTCTGAATTATTTTGTCTTTGAACTAGTTAAGAATTCATTCATATAAAAAAATAACTGAATTTTTCATTGCCAGATAAATACATTGTTTTATAATACTTAAGAGATAATCAGGAATTAGTATCCTGAATGCTATATTCAAAGACATTTAAGAAGAATGGGGTTTGTTCAACAACATAGTTTGGATTTTCATTTCAATTCGTCTCACAAGCAAACAAAGCCCCCAAAATGTTGCGAGTAAAACCAAGGAATTGATGAATAAAGATGAACAAAACCATTCTGAGACAGGTGGTCTGCTAACTCGAACATGCTCCTCGGAGCCCACCTCTAAAGTTTATTGCTCGTTCTAAAACAAAATTGATGAAATCATCACTATTTAATGCTTTGCATAAATTAGCTCATGCCAGCGTGTTAACACATAAAATTCTGAGCACTTTAGCATGCTGATCTTTACATTAGCTTCAAATGGAAGACCCAGGACCCCCAACCCCATCTAGGTCCCTGTGTTTTTCTACATACTAACTCTATACCACAACACACGAACTCATACACGGCTGTAGAAGACGCAGTTATAAAGATGATAATTAGGAAATCCTGGAGGACAAACGTCCTCATGCACTGTTTCTTCTCCCTGCTGCAGCCATAATGTTCAAACACCTCTTTAATATGCAGACACATCCCTTAATTGCAAACAAAACAACATATGTCAGCCTGTCGGACGCCACAGCAACGCGACGCACAGGCGCCGCAAACGATGACTGATGCTTGACAAATGAACACAAGATTGGCTACATAAATTAGCTTCGTTGTATAGTTACGGTGTAATAACTGGAGTCTGGCGCTCATCAACATCAATCAAGGCAGGGACAGAGGAACAACTGGATGGACAGAAATGGAGAGTGGATAATAGAGGAGAGGTGAAAACAGTATATTTCAACCATCAAAAAGGTTGTTCTGAGTAAATCCGCCTCGTCGGACTTCATCTGAGTTCAAAGTATGAAACAGCACTCAACTGTTAACAGTTTATACTGACTTTATTTTTTAGTCTGTAAGGGAGTCTCTGGTTAAAATTTGAATGCAATAAAGGTGATAAAATGATTCCCACTAAGAAGAAAAGCCTGTAAAATTTAGCAGGCGTGTTCTCAGAAACATTAGACCAACGAAATTACAAACTTAAAAATGGTTTAGACTCTTAATGCAGAGTAAATTACATGATGTCACAGAGTAGCACGTTTCAATAACCTTCCTGTTCTGGCAGACACATGTTCTCCATCAAGATGTGGAGATGCGCGTGACGTTCCAGGCGTATGTAGTTACATTGATCGCCACCAGAGGGAGACAAACCACTGCTGGATGACCAGATCCGGGGAAAAGAGTTATTGATCAGGAGAAACGTGCGTGTCTGCGGGTGGAGACACAAAACGTTTGGATTTTGTACCCATAAGGGTGGCCGAAGGTCAGCATTGACCAGTTGGGGCTCTTCTTTCAATGGTGTTTGCCTAAAATGTTTCGTCTGACCAGGATTTTTTTTAACGTGCTCGTCACTAGATGGCGCTGCTGTGGTTGATCAAGGAACACGTTACTCAGCTTCACGCATGCGCAGCTCAATATTAACGCAGTGCTGGCAGAAGTAACGTGGCATATAACCATTATAACATTACTCCAACTCTCTGAATGTGGTTTATAACTAATATGGACGATGTGTGAATGTTTAATGATGTTTTGAGTAGATTTAATGCGTTCGTGTGATTAATTCTAGCGTTAATTCGAGCGATGGCCGCCGCCATTTTGTTACCTTCACTGTCACCGCACAGAAACGCACCTGTGTTCGTGAGGGAGTGGCATTGTTAATGACTACAGTATTAATGTTGTGTTTTAGAAATATAGTCACAAGAATCATTGTTGTGCACTTTATTTGTGTTCCCCAAATAGGTTTATTCAAATTAGTTTATTCTAATTTCTTGAAGTATTTTGAAACCAAAGTTGGTTGACTGAAAAACAATCGTCCTTTGATATCACAATGTCCTGATATGGAAACTTGAGTAGTGCATGTGCATGACCACAGTGCCTCCTTACCTGTGTATCACTTGTGCCGAACCAGACTCCTCTATCTGAGGTCAGTAACATGATCAAAGCTCACATGCTGCTGTGCGTTGGTTTTCTCGACCTAAACATGTGTTCTTGATACGGATCCGCTGAAAATGAATAAAAGAACAGCGTCCATCCCAGGACCGTGCAGCTCTTGTATTTCCCAGAGTTTACCGCTAGATGGCGGCAAACGCGCAAAGGTTAAATACACCTTGACTTCAGAATTGTTTCCATTCTGCTGATGACATAATCCCAGTATCCCAGTGGAGAAGGCAGTGATGGGAAGGTGATGTGTGGAAAACGCCACTTCTAACGTGGTTTGTCTTTATTGTTTTCATGTTGCAATTGCATTTAAGTATGTTGCAAATCTTGGATGACTAATTTGTGTGTGTGTGTGTGTGTGTGTGTGTGTGTGTGTGTGTGTGTGTGTGTGGTGTGTGTGTGTGTGTGTGTGTGTGTGTGTGTGTGTGTGTGTGTGTGTGTGTGTGTGAAATCAGAAGTTGAGCCTGGTCACCATGGAAACTCCCTACCCAGACACAGTTTTCCTTTGGCAGACAGCTGCTGGGATCATGTGCTTGGATGCCAACAGAGGTGACGCGTCGGCCCGTTTCCCTACAGGATGAAAACGTTGGAGCATGATCCTAAAAAACCAGCAGTGGAGCTTGAACTTCATACCTGTGGCATCTCTTTACATATCAACAACCCTTTGTAATAACTTCTTATAAAACTGATTCTTTTGCTTCGTGGAGTCATTGTTGTTAGGCTGAACCAAGTGAAATCCTTTAAAAAGATTTCATAAAAACCAGAAGCAACAATATGAGACTGAAGGTCTTATGCAGATTATTTTTGTCAGCATCTAGTGATGAGAATGCAAATCACAAATGCTCAGCTAAGAGCTGAATGTGTGATATGGCCATCGCTTTAAGCCGAGCAAACAGTGAGGACGCCACTTCCTTGCTAATTAACACAGCTCCTCTGGCTCCTCAGTGTCCACTACATCACTCTGTCAGGGCCTCCTCGCCACCTCATCCAGCACCTGAATTAAAGGTTAAAGAGGTGGCGCACGTTAATAACACCCAGACCGTCGCACAACAATGGAACTCCATTAAAAACGAATTTCTGTAACATTTGAGATGTTTCATCCTCCTTTACATGGTCAACAGGCCAATTATTTCCTCCGTGTGTGTGTGGAGCGGAGGCCATGCTGACTGAACCGCAGAGAACCGAGAGAAGAAAGGAGAGCTGATTAGTCGTCCTCTTCAATTATCTTTGTTAAGCCAATTTGATTCCAGGTTTTATTCAATTATCTGGTCAAATCCGCTTCATGTCCTGTACATCCGTGAGAAGAGTTCATCCTGATCTGTGAAAACCTGAGTTGACCCAATGCCAAATAACACCAGGAGCTGCAGGCAGTCGTTCTGAGACACCAACGTCAGGTGAGAGGAAGCCTCTAGGATGATCCATCACAGGAACTAGAACTTAAATCCATCCTGAACATTTCTGCCAACATGTCAGAGGATTTAAGATGTTTGTTTCTCAACAACAGCGGAAATATTCGCATATATTTAACAAACACGAGTTTAAAGCTGAGCGGTTCGCCGACGCGTGGACGAGCTCCAGCGGGTCAGCTCCTGTCAGCCACCGCTGTGGAGCTGCAGCCCTGCAAGCACGTTTCTGTTTCCGCACTGATGCTCTGCTGCGTATTTGGGGCAGCAGGATGGCGTACAGTACGTGATTTAGTCAAAATATTGGTGTGTTCGTGGTTATGCAACTCTGCGCTGTCCTTGACCCTCCGTATTCTGAGGGTCAGGGTGCAAGATTGTGGCACCGCCCACGTCTTATTGACACGTTTAACATTTTCTGTTGTTTTGATGAAACTTTAAGGAATGAAATACCTTTTTTCCCTCCGTCTGGACACCCATCTGCTAACTATACCTTCCTTCAGTCCATGCTGCCACTTCTGTTCCATCACAAAGTATAGAAAAAGAACACTGGCGTTTGTCACATGTCATCTCCACACTGTCTTATTCCTGAGTGTCGCTGCTGTGAAGTGAGGCAGAAATGCTTTGAAGAATCATCTCTAAAGTATCTGAGGCTACCTGGAGGTCATGACAAGACAGCGTGTTCCTCAACACCTTTTGACCTGCCGGATGAGACAGTGATTGGCCCAAACTACTTTCTATAGAATCAAAAGTTTCTGCAGAAAAAGTGTGAAAATGGATTGTGAAAGCAAAACCAGCATTTAGAATTTCACTCCCACGGTTATCAGATCTAGAATTTGACATCTTTCTGATTATCAGAATCATCAAAAAATAGAAAATGTGGGTAAAATTTTAAAAAGAATTGAAGGAAAAGTGTTAAGAAATAGTGTTAGATGCTGAAAGGCCACTCAAACACATCTGCAGTTACAGTCACAGAGTCAAGTTCTCAATTCAGTTTGATTGGAATCAACGTGTTATATTAGTCGTAATATTAGTCTGTGTCTGTTATCACCACTGTAAATGTTGCTTTTTAAAGGTAAAATACCAGTGATGTAGCCACCGTAGGAGTCCCTAATACAGACAGACGGACGGACAGACGGACAGACGGACAGACAGACAGACAGACAGACAGACAGACAGACAGACAGACAGACAGACAGACAGACAGACAGACAGACAGACAGGTCCAAAGACAGTGGAGGGGGTTGAGGTCTCATTCTCTGTAGTTTGGGTGCTAATTCCAGCCACATCCATCAAGCCTAATTGGTCTGAACCTGCAGAAGATGCTGCAGTAACATTATAATGATTTCCCAGGAGGGGGGAGGAGACTTCCTATAAAATAGAGAAATGTGGGAGGAGTTAAGGTTCAACACTTCCTGCCTTTAGACCCTGATGGTCCATACCTCTGTTCCATACTGTGAATCAGCCGTTCTCACATAGAAAACAGGCGGGAAACAAAGTTGGAAAGAGACAAATGGGAACATTTAGGAACATGAGAGATGTAAAAATGGGAGATGTTACGCCACAGCTGTTTTAGTTTCAGTGGAGAAGAAATCTTGAGGCTCCGGAATGTTTTTACCATCTGGGGCTTCCTCATTCTGCGCTGACCTCAGGGATCTTTGCGTGTTCTAAAGTTAGATCTGAACTGTTCCGTGTGACAGGCAGTAGATTTCTGCATGAGAGGAACTTGGTGTTCTCTGCGTGTGTGTGTGTGTGTGTGTGTGTGTAGAAACACTCTGATATGATAATTGGACCGGGAGGTTGTCCTCCTGCGTCATTGGTCTCTGTGTTCCCAACTGATAAAAACATGCACCAATCCGAATGCGGGACAGATGACATGGAACAGACTGAGATATCAGACAGAAGACATGAAAGCAAATAAGAGTTGAAGTAATAAAAAGAGGTGGCGAAGGAAAGAAGAGATGAGATGTGGAAGTCAAGCCTTTGAAATGTTGCTCAGCCCCATTTTCTCCCCAATGTTAAAAATTAATCTCAATTTGTTTGGACGACACTGCTGAAGGAAAATACTCCCAGAATTCTCCCTCATCTCTCTTGCTTTCCCGGACCCTCAAGGCTGCCTTCATCAGGCGGCATGACTTCATTTTTCATCAAAGGGAGGCATCCTGGCGTGACAGCGAGGGCGTGTGATGGGGAAACTCAGAACTTCAGTGCGTCACTATCAAAGTCAGAGAGCAGCTGATGGACTGACAGTTTCTCTTCATGTCGCATGGAGCTGGTCCAGATGTGGCGGTTGGGTATGGCTGAAACTAGCACTTTTCTGAATTATTCATGCCTGGCCTTTTAGCAACCCGAACAAACGTGAACAGTTTCTATCAGGACGTAACACATGCTGCCGATAACAGGAAAAGAGCAAAATCAGGTTTTGATCAATCGAGTTGATCAACTCCCACCACAGCCGTGTGCAGACATGTTTCAGATGAAAACAATCTGTTCATTATCGGCCTTGATGACCATTTAATGACACTTTAATTACACTTTAAATCAACCAGGAAGTGAGGGTGGAGTGGTGAAGTCGTGTTTCGGTATTAAACTGAGGTCCATTAGTCTGGTTTGGTTATTCTACAGGTTTCCACAGAGATTATATATAAAACCATAAAGCTTGACTGAATATGATGATTATAAATTGAGTTTAAAAAAGCAGCATGTTTATATTTATGAGGAAGTTGGTTTATCTCAATCCCCCTGAAAGTGAAATAGGTTTTTAATGTACTCGGGAAGTGAAAGACAACTTGATGTGCATGCAGCATTAATTCTTTAACCCTCCCTCTCCCTTCACTTCCTTCCATGTGAGATGCCTTCTTGGTGTCATCCTGTTAATTCTGAGCGCACTGACGCGTTGACAACCGGCGCCGTCCACGAGCCCAGATCAATAATGGGACCCTTCAGTGGATTGGACCTTGTCACCAAAGTCATTTTCTGTTAGCATAAATTGGCTGAATGGCATCGGCTTACTTACAAGTCTATTACACAGTCATCCCGGAACAGGCACGTGCCTGCACACACACGTACCCAGACACACACACACACTCCCACACACGCACTTTAACCTTCAGATGTGCTGTCGAAGCTTACATCGCTGGTAACCTTTCACAAGCATCACTGGCTCTCATTTCACCCACAATCCTGTGCAGCTTTGAGCTGGTTTCATTCTGATCTGGCCCACTTATCAATCATCTATCTACCTCCAGTAATGAGCTCCAATCACTAATCAGTGTCGATGCTCGTAAAGTGGGGAAGGTGCAGCGGGTGTGGTATTTTCTAAAGGTCACACGTGACCGCGCTGACTGCAGATCATATTTAATTTGATTGTTGCAGCAGATGCAAGAAGCAAAAGCATTCTTCAGGGCAGCATCGTTCCAGGGAATCAGAGGAGAGGAGCATCACCTCTGCGTGTTCTCTGACCTCCATGGCAACAACGTTTGGGTGACTGCACTCACAGCGCCAAGCTCATCTGGCTTTTACACGCGTGATCTCATTGTTTTGTTTACTACATGATGTAATCGGATTATCTTTTATGGCCTCGTGTTGTTTTATTGATGGAGAAGGAATGCTGTGACTTCCACAGTGATGGATGGATGAAAATGTTGAAGATCAACATCACATGACACCACATTTCCATCATGTATCCAACAAACGTCCCTTTGAATCAACTTGGTGGCGTGAAGACCAGATGTTAACAGAGAAATAACTGGATCTGCTATTTGTAAATAACTTTACAGATTATTTTGCCGATTCGTGTTAAACGTGTCTTGCTCCTGGTATACCTCAAGCTTCTCACCAGAGTTCCTGGTGTCATATCACAGGTGCGAGATCCTTTTAACATGAGCAACCTTTAAAGGCTTCTGTGTGCTGCATGTGTTCAGACTCGGTAGGTTCAGGAAAACATCGGTGACATTCCGGTTCTGAAATCCTGAAAGTCAGAAAACAGACAGAAAAATTCAAAGAAACGGTTTTGGGTTTGACTTTTTTTAACCAAGCCTATTACTTGTTCTTGTGGTGTCTTGTTTATGAGTTAGTGACTTGTTTATGAATCCATGTTTGGACGAGTAATGTGCCGTGAAACATTTGGGAGGCGGTGACCTTTCAGCAGACGTGTTCCGCAAGGATGGAGGAGATGTGGTCTCCCTCAGTCAGCATATAAAACACATTATCTTCCCCTGTGAATCTCCTTTATTACTGACTGTCATATTTCACTTTTTAAGGGATAAATTTACAATTTTTTGGTTGAAAAAACACATGGAACACGACATTTTCCTTAGACCAACAAAACCCATTTTGCAGTAAATTTCCTGATGTGAACTACAACACTGGCTCCTCCCCTTTCTCACCCCCTCAGCGTTACCCCTTTCTCACCCCCCCAGCATTACCCCTTTCTCACCCCTTCAGCGTTACCCCTTTCTCACCCCCTCAGCGTTACCCCTTTCTCACCCCCCCAGCGTTACCCCTGAAGAGCCGGCAGGTACGATGCATGTTGCTATTGCAGTTTTAAATGGGATTTTAATGAAACACAGAACAAAAATCTTAGCTGGCTTAACATTTGTGTTTGTCAGTTTATCTTTAACTTACAACTGTTGTCATTGCTGGTTTGCTTGAATTGTTTACTTGGATTTATGTGGGTTTCTCCCTAATCTGTCTGCCTCTGTATTCATAAATAAACTCTTTCATATTTAATCCTGTTTAATGAGCCTAAAACAGTTTGGAATTCAAAGATCCATATTTGACCGTCACATCAGTCAAATATGGATTTATGTCATTTAAAATTCTTTAACAAGATGTGATCATATATTGACTTTGAAATAGTTAATCAGCATTAGTTATTCATTAGAATAAACTCATCAAATCTTTCACTCTCTGAAATCCAAATCTCCGATCAACAATCCAGTTTTATTAACACAAAGATGTACCGAAGCATTTGACCTCAGAACACAACAGTTCTGCCACGTCGGAGGCGAATAAGAGGAAGAAAGTCTTGAAAAAACAGCAAACATCAATATCGGACAATCCACTGTGGTGGCCTTTGCTCCGAGAAGACGACTCAGCTGACGAGCTGCAATGGCATTCAGGAATTATCAGGCTGAGAGCGGAAGACATCAGAACTACACAGAACTATTTCTTATGTCTCTAAATAAGGAAATTCATGTCAGCACTTTGGTTCTGACCATAACTGTAGATCGTCGTGTGGACTCTTAAAGGTGACTTCCTGCTACTATCAGCAGCATGGCTGCTCCTTTAAAAGAATTAAATCAATTTCCTCTGTGAGGAAATCAAAGAGAGAGGTTTTGGCATCAGTATTGACAGTTGATTAGCAACCAGAGGCTCGTTACAGCACTTTTATGAATCACCAGAGTTAATCTCAGTATATATTGGCAATGCTTTAAATTGTCTTGAAAATGATCAATACCGAACAATGAGGGCAGAGGTTAAAGAGCAACAGATCAATAGCAGTGATGATGTCCGAAGAATCTCAGAGAAAAGGAGGCGTTCAGGAGCAGAAAGTCTCCCCTGAGGTGTGTCGGTACTCGGTTGGAGCTATGGGTCCCTCAAATATTGCAGAACAACTGGCGAGACAGGAGCGACTCGATGGTGTTTGCTTTGTAATCGAGTTGTTGTTGACATGCTGTTTGTTTCCAGGGTGATGATGATGTATCTGGAGCTCTGCTCTGCCTTTTAAAGAATCCTTAAGCTTTATCCGTGAATAAAACACCAGATCACCCAGATCTCACGACAGCCTCTGTGATGCCGGCGTAAAGTCGTGCACGAACACGTCTAGATGTGGGACTTGGTCCGGTTTAGATCACATTTTGGACAGGTCAAAAACAAAAAGAAACCCAAATGTGATAAAAACACAACATGAAATGAATCTGAATAATATTTGAGATAAAAATGTTTTAAGCTTCTATTAGGGGTGGTTCTTCCCTGCAGTCACCTCAGTAATTACACGGTTGTTGTGACAGTCTTCTCTGACACTAACAGGTCGAAGGCAGTAGCTGTTAGCACCTCGCTACGCTTGCCGGAGGTGACAAAGTCAGAGTGAGGATGGAAACGGCCTATAGGAGGGAAGAAAGGAACTATGGGTGAAGACCAAAACAGGGGGGAAGACAAAGCAGATGCCAGATAGTCAGAGAAGAAGAATCAACAAGAATAAAAAAAACAACAAAACCTAATCCAGACAGGACCACTCACCTCCACTGTGCTTTGGGAAGGTATGGAGATTTGGTTGTCATGGAAACCAACCAGCCAGCAAGCACTGCCCCCCCGCCTCATCCAGCCAGTCTTTAGGTGGACACCGGTGAAAGAAAGATGTATGGGTGCATTCCTCAGAGATTCGCCCTTTCATTACCAAAGCAAAGGCAATAAATCTCCTGGTGTCCTTTCAGAAGGAGGGAAATCAATCAGACATATTGTCATCGACACAGGTGTATCTCCATTCTACTATAAATGAGCAAATGTTGCAATGAGAGCATCTTTACAGAACCTTAAAATATGGACTTTATTATGTTTGTCCTCTCTAAATACAGACAGAGAAGCGCCTGCAGAACTTGATGCTGTTATACTGTTGGTGTGATTCCTTCAATGGTGGCTGGGATGTTTCCTCCGAGACTGTCTGAATGTGTTTTTATTGTTCTCAGTTATGAGGTTGTCTTTTTTTTCTGGCAGGTTGGAGGACCCATTCTGACCCATTCTGCTTATGGAGGAGCTGTGAATCTGTGTTAGCCACCTTTAAGAAGCCGTGAGCGTGAAAGGTTTGGTGACAAGACACTTCCTGCTTTTAATGGCGTCAACTTCTGGCACAATTGATGTGGGAACATTGGAGTTGTTCCCCCGGTGTGAGACAAAACTATTAAACATTTATTTCAGAATAGACCCTTTCATGATATATTTAAGTCAGACCTTATCAGGACAAACCCGGATTTACAGCAACACCTCAGTGATGGGGAAGTTCTCCTGCTCCTTTGTGTCTTAAATTCAGTCTGTTGGCTTCTGCATCATGTCTCACCTTATGTGTTACCCCCTCCCCTTTTTCCGCAGAGGTGTGAACAGCTCTGCCGGCATGAAGCACAAGAAAGATTTCTCTCTCTCACACCGGAAACTGTGGACTACAAAAACGCTCAAGTCAAATTACGTTAGAGGAGCTGAGATATGTTCCGCCCGGGACTCGCTGTCAGGTTCTGCTGGAGCGGTGTCATTTGGAGAGTCCTAATATGGAATTTGAATTCAGTATGGGGCTCTCTGAGTCACACAAGGTCGTCACTTACATCTTAAACAGAAATTTCAGAGAATGAATGATTTGGGATCCATGACCCTGCTGGCTGCGTGTCAATAAGGCTCCACCGCTGCAGAGTGCCCCGTGACGGGTGAAATACCGTCCATCGTGTGGACCCAACCTTAAATCTAGTTTGATGTTCAGAATCCTTTGGAGGTGATGTCATCCTTGTCGGATGGATTGGTGATTTGATCTGATGATTGACAAAAACTCAAGGTCAACGTGCATCCAGGCCAATCAGTGCGGTCTGGACAAGAACTAGCATCAGAAATGTCCAGCTAGCATGTGTGGTGGATGGGGACACACACAGCAGTTTATAAGCTGCACAAAATAACGGCTTTATTTCCACTGTTGTCAAATCAATACCACCAATACGGCACGACTGTGACCTGGGTGGGGACCCCGCTGTATGTCCCCCTCTGAAGGGACTACGGTCCACACTCATGCACGACGCTGTGGTCATTTACTGTGAGTTCTTCAGCGGAGCTCTTATTTCCTTCAGGCTTTTTTCCACCTTTATGATTCATATGAGTATTATGGAACCTTCTGATGTTCATTAAAAAGTTCACCAACTCTGACATTTTCGACTGACTTGCTCTCACATAATAAACTGGAACCCTTAAGGCAGTCTGTTCGAGATCTCCATACTGTAGAATTCTCCAGATTCTTCTGTCATATTCTCTCAAACCCTCCAAAGCCCATTTAAGCAGCTCCCTGCAGCAATAAAACAGACCTAACTGT
Source organism: Takifugu rubripes (assembly GCF_901000725.2). Classification (NCBI taxonomy): domain Eukaryota; kingdom Metazoa; phylum Chordata; class Actinopteri; order Tetraodontiformes; family Tetraodontidae; genus Takifugu; species Takifugu rubripes. Next base: position 9,364,347 of record NC_042288.1, read on the forward strand.
CTGTTTGGGGTGTCTCCCTCAGCTCAGACGGGTCTCTCACAAGACTACCAATCAGGCCTGAAACTGCAGAGTCATGCTGAGCTACACACTGGTGGTGTCACAGCGCCACTTTGCTTCATCATTTATATGAGTGTGACTGACTCAGACAGTTACTGATCCAAATGCTGGCTTTACTGGGACTTCCTGGCTCAAAAACAGCTTTAACTGGCGATTATATGAAACTATCTTACCTTGTCTTCCTAGTCTGTTCTGACATTTGGTATAAAGTGATGCAAACTTAACAAATGTTGTGGTTGTGGGTGGGGTCTATTCCTGCCACCCACCACCCTCACCAAGAATACGTGTCAGTTAACAAAGCACACATGCTAAAACTGTAAAACCGATGTGCACTCCTCACTCTGACAACAACGCGCTGGCAGAGAGTATTTATGCACGTGGCCTGCAGCCATTCTGCTGACATCTATTGATTACAGCTTGAGTTAAATGGATTTCCTCATTACAGGACCATTGACAGCAATTTCTGTCTGTTTAAATGAAACTAATGCCGCAGCTGCAACAGAAGGAGGCGAGGGGGGATAAATGAGTGTAAGCGTATCAGGTAGTGAGATATGCGGTCAGCACAAAACCTGATAATATCAGCACCCAGGGGATCGATGTGGAAGGAGAGAGTGCTGTACATGATCAATTGGTTCAATATTGCTCTTCTGTGGCAAGAAAACCGGTTGTTCTGTCATTTCTTCTCCGTGTTGCAGCATGTTAGCATGCTAATTCCAGCGCCTTCAGTGAGGCTCTGACCGTGCACAATATGTGTTGATGCTACAGGTAAGACGGAACTGAGTTTAAAGTAGTGAGGCTGTGTTAAACCAGCAAGAAGGATGGGCCAACTCTGGGACCAAACTGGATCTGTGGGACCAAACTACCACCCAGAGTCAGGTGGCTCAAGATGCTATTGCGGGGTGAGGGTTGCTGGAGAACCTCGGAATGTTTGAATCAACTGTGTTTAACCCGCAATGAGACTGAGCTCATCCATCATTGGCAAAATCTCATTTTCTCCATGCGTCCAATGCAAATGAGGTTTTGCAATCAGGAACCTGTTGTTTTGCCAATAAAGGCAGAGAAGCAGGTGGGATCGTTCTTCCTCACATTGAGGAAAGCTGCTAAATATAGCTGCGTAAAGATATTCTAACCAGTCTGGGATTTTACCTCGCAGCAGATCTGTTGGTCGTAGCTTTGAGATCTTCTCAAACCGTGCGTTTCTCGCATATCCTCACTCAGGGGTTAAAGCACGCTGCTGAGGAATGTAGACCAGAAAATTGCCACACGGCGACGGCCCAGCTGACATTGATGGATGAGAAAGCAATAAAGATACCGGACCACTTTCTCATCCTCTGTTCTCTGCTAAAGAAAACAGAAGATGAAACAGAACGGAGCGAGCGAGAAAGAGAGAGAGAATCTATTGTGTTTTATTTTGTCTCAGCTTCCTCACACATTGATCATATGTCTCTACAGATGATCAACAATATTGAAAATATTCATTTGTCATATTGGATTGGCAAAGCAAGGATGAGCCTGCAGGCAAGAACTGGACCTCAACAAAAATTCATCTTCACCTTTTAGAGCAAGTTTCATAAAAAAATGTTCCCAACAGATTAAATCTGCAGACATTATTCAAAAAATACAACAAACACAACCACAAAGGCTCCTAAATTTCCTCGAACTGCCTCCTTCTTCTTGAAACTTTAATGAGTATCTTGCCCTTCTTCATTCTCCCACCATGAATCATTAAAATCAAATATTTCAACATTTCCAAATGTTCTGTATCCAAATATATCCGTGCTCATGAACCTCCTCGAGCAGATGAATACACAAAACCCAGGCGAGGATCCTGCAGTGTGAATTTTCTCTTTAATATTCAAAGCCAACACGAACCGAACACGGTGGCGAATACCCGGGTGAGGAGGCACGGCAGAAGCGAAATGGCAAGTGAATTTTTCATCATCACATTTAATATTATACTATTGTCGTATTCAAATTAAAAAATGTAGTTAAAAGCCTCAGAAATGGCCCCCAGAACTACAGTCTGTTCTGATGCTACTGGTACACAGCTAGCACACGCCTGTGTGGGAGGACACTGTCTCTGAATGATCTCACAGCATCGTGATGTTTCCTGGTTTAAAAAAATAATAATAAAAATTAATCATATTTGTTTGTTGAGTGCCTGCAAAGACTCCTGGGTAAAAAAACAAAAACAAACCATTCTTCCAAATCCAGGATTAGTGATGCCCAGCAAATGAAAGTGATAATCATGGCATGACCTGGACAGAGTTTCGGCCTGTTGCCATGGTGACGGGTCCACGTTAGCTAGCAGTTGTGCAGTTGTTCATATCTCTAAAAACATTTATGTAACAACAAGCTCAGTCAATGAGGCAGAAGGAAGCCTGTGTGTGTTTATGGCTACATTCGTCTTGAGTGTCTGCCTCACCGCTCATTGTTCACTTATGACTGCCCATTTAGAACAAATAGGCACAAAAACAGCATTTCAGGTTACATTAAACAGCCTGTTCCTGCAGAACCAAATCAAATAACGAGCTCTGGGAGTTGTAGGTCCGAGGTGGCCATGACTTAAAGATCAGCGCTCTAATTTGTTACATCAACAAGGTCAGATGATGCACGACCCTCCTATCAGTAGTTGGAAACGACTCCTGAAGGAGTCAGCAGACACAGGCAGAACAGAACTGATATATAAAGTTTAAGTAATCGTTCCTCTTCTCTTCAACCCACAGGAACATTTCTAGTGTGGATGTGTGAACAACCGAAGGTGACAGCTGCATTAACGCCATGTCTGGAGCAGCATCACAGCAATGTGACGTGGATAAAAAGAGGTAAATAGCAGCTAATAACATTGGCCATCCCCCATTTCCTTAAATCTCTCATTCATTATGCAAATTTAGATTTACTTTGCTGTTAAAGTGAAGACATATTGCCAGAGTGTAACTGTACTTCTGTTCATCTATTACCTTTTGTGATTTACATACATATATGTAGCTGTTTCTGTTTTCCAGCTTTCTCTAAAATGTTCAGCTTTACTGGCTGGCTGGGTGAAGGAGTAGTAACAGGAGACTGGGCAGGAGAAATACAGAACCCTCAGCCACAGTTGTATCTAATTATTGTGTGGATCACGTCTACCTGGGGGATTAGAATCATCTTGGCTTTAAATAACTTCTTTTTGTGGGGTCATTGTAATGTGATTTCTCCTTCCCCGCACAGCCCAACTTCTGCTTGTGTCCTCTGCATCTGATTAGTTCTCAGCCATCAGGTCAGCCAGGAGGAACAAGAATCTATGGATTATTTCCTAAGCTAAACTAAGCAGCATCATTCATCCCTGAGTCTATATTTAACACGTTGAAAACAGTTTTGGAAACAGAGCAAATTCTTAGCGAAGCAAGCAATTTTAAAGGATCTTTATTGGCTTATACATACATTTCTGGTTATAATAGTTTCATAATACCAAGAAGTCAAAAATAATAGTTATATTATGCATTTATAAAAGTAAGCAGATATATTTAAAAACCTACGTAATCTTTGATAATATTATTGTGATGCTTTATTAATCACCAAAAAGAAACAGAGTAAAGAGGTTATATAATCAGGATTCAGGGTACATGTGCGTATGCTTGTTTGTGTGGTTTATTGTCCGCCGGTGAGGGGACGCCATCAGATTCTGGGGTTTCTGCAGCCCCACAGCCACTTTCCTCAGGACATGTTTGGCTCATTTCTTCCTCTGCTGTTTTAAAGAGCAAAGAAACACTGTGGCATAAATTAAACAGTGCACTTTTTCTATGATTTAAATATTTCAATAACGTGGACTGACTCCTGTTTCTGCAGCACGAAGATGATAAAAACCCTAAAAAGCCAGTCGATGATGTGCAGGCGAGGGCAGCGCTCCTTCACAAAGGTAATTAATTCAATATCGATCCAACAATAAATTGACTAGATTTTCTGGTTAAAGTCACCATTAAACCACACAAACACCATTTAGGACGTTTCTGGGGGGGAAAATACATGTGAATCTGGGAAAGAAGCCTCATTACTACAAACACTGACAAGCTATGTGCAGTCATGAATATGGCAACTTTTCTAATCAAAATAAGGTCTTGAAGGGCGATTTGTGAGCTCCGGCTGATTTCGTTTTAAAAACATTAAAATACACTGTTGATATGCCCAAAGCTTCTATTGTATTGAAATAGCCGGCAGAATTAGCATGAAAATAAGTTAAGTGTGCTTGGGAGCTCACCATGGCCTAATGCAACTAGCACGAGGAACCACGAGGAGCTAAATGAGGGCTCACAAATCCTTTAAATGTGAGGTCAAAACCATGATACCTTCATAACGTTAGGAGTGAGCTAAGCCATTTATAGTCATGTTGCTTTTGAGTTGTGGGTTTGTGGTGGAAATCATCAGAATTTGTCTATTCTTACTTGAATGCAACATTTGGAGCAACAATATGTATTTGTCCTCCCCATCCTGTGGGGGGACGTGGCTGGAGGTACCACCATGGTGTGATTGTCCAGGGTTAGCATGAGAAGATATTCGTTCTTGGTCCTCAAAGTTTCTGGCTTTCCAAAGAGGTAGGACTATTTTATTGGCAACAAGGAATTTTCAGGTATCACATTTGTCTTCCACTCTCCATTTGGCAACATTTGAATTAGCCTCTGCTCATCCAGTCCTTCCCTGGGATCCATGGGAAATGCATAGCAGCAGCAGACAGAGCGTTTCAAGTGTTTCCAGTGTTTTGGCCTCTCTGTCATTCATCTGCTCTCTCACCCTTCACGGCTCCGTGTGTGACCATTTTCTATCAGTCCTCTGGTGTTTCCTCAATGTCCCTTCTTCTCTCTGGGGGCGTGGCTTGTCAAAGCAGCATCTGATTGAGAGGCATGTCAGGGTCAAGAGGAATCAAAGCTGAAAGACAAGAAGGGAAGAGTACAATTACCATGTGTGTGTGTGTGTGTGTGTGTGTGTGTGTGTGTGTGTGTGTGTGTGTGTGTCAGCAGAATGTAAGGACGCTGCCTCTCCAGGTAAAGAGACTGATTTATTAAGTACCGTTGCATCATTAAATATTAACAAAGCCATTGCATTTAAGCATCACACCAGGGTGACCTTTACACACACACATGCGCACACACACTGAACTGACCTTTTACTTCCTAGAAACTTTAATGACCTGAGTATGATTAGATCTTAATATAGTTTCCTTTTCAACTTTTCTTGCAGATAATTCATCATAGTGTCAAAGAGACTTTAATCTATTTGCGTTTTGTTTTTAATCTGGACGGTTCAGAATCCTCACCTGTCCCAAAGGTTTACACTCCTGCAAGTGTTGCTGCAGCAACCAGCTGAGATCAAAGCTGTAAAAGAAAGGAAACAGAGTAATTACTCATCAGATCAAAGGAAGTTGCCGTCAACTGTATGCGGACAATGGAACACCTGGATTTGGATTGTCAACGCTGTACCATCGTCTTGGTAAGTTCAGTCCAGTTATTGTCCAACAGATCTTAGTCAAGACAACTTTGAGAACTGTTTTGGACAAAGCAACTTGTTTGAACGTAGTAAAAATGTTCAGTATTGAACATTGAGAATCGATCCACAGATGTGATCCGACCCGCCTGATTGCTGCTGTCACTGTTGTTGGTCTGAGCTCCGTTCATCCAACCATCTGCACCAACCACGGGCCTTCTGCGAGGGATGTCTGCTCTCTCTCTCCGCACTGATTATCCGATTTAAACTGACCCAAACTGCTGTCCCTGGATTTAAAAATGATTCAAAGGTTTCCACAGGATCCACAGGAACACGTCACTCCGAAAGAAGCCAAAAATATAAATATTACGCTACTTCTGTAACAGGAAATTTCACCTGCATTTCAACCTCACCTCGAGTCTTCGCTGTGTTCTGGCGCTTTTGTGTGTTATTTTGTAAAGTTTTGTCCCACAATCACAAGGAAGTTACCGTGTATGATCCCCGGAGGCGAACACTCAAATTAATTCTGATGACTGAGGTTTCACGGTGTCTTTTTTCAAAATGAACAGAGTGTGTGTGAGTGTGTGGCGGAGCAGACAAGAGGCCTGCAGGGCCGCAGCAGCCCCGGAACTGCACCGAGGACGGCTGCCTGAGCATGTGGCCGAGCAGCTGGTGTGAGGGAAAGACGCTGACCATCGCATGGTCATTTATCAACCCTCAAACGCAGATTAACCAGCCAGAGCGTGCACGCGCGTGTGTGTATAGAGGGTGAATATTTTAAAAAATACACACAGACGGTCCCCTTGCATCAACCTCCATGTAAGTCTGCACTTCACTGGTTTCATTCTCATGTTCTCCACACACACACACACACACACACACACACACACACAGAACAGCCGGCCTCTGGGCTGGTTCACAGCTGTGTTCTCTGCTTTGGTTTGATGCATCTCAGTTTGTGTCACAGATTGATGGGCAGAGGAAGTGATGGAGGAAGAAAAGAATAAGCCCAGGTGTATGTTGACGATGATGATGATGATGATGATGATGATGATGATGATGATGGCCTGTATTGCACCAGTGTGCTCAATTGTTTCAACAATAGAGGAAAAAAGCTTCAAAGATGAATTGCCAGAGGAGCAGCTGTTGGCCTAGTTAGCAGTCCTGTCCTAAACTCAGGGTCTCTGATCTTTTGCTCTTTCTCTCTCACACACACACACAACACACACTCTCACACACACACACACACACACACACACACACCCTCCCAATACATATACACACAGACGAGCTGCCAGCATTAACTGAACTCTGCCTTTGCTGTCCTGACCGCCTCACAAATCTGTTTGTGCGTGTGCGTGGTTCTGTGTGTGTGTGTGTGTGTGTGTGTGTGTGTGTGTATACATGGATGTTCTGTGTCCATGACTTCAGTTTTCTCCAAGATCCAATTAGCCATCAGCGCCTCAGGTTAACATTTAATGACGTTCCCACTGACTATTTCAAAGCGCCAGCACCTTTATGCCCCAATAATAACTGACAAACAGTAAACTGTCATAACCCTGACAAGCGACTCCTGAAAATATTCTCATTTTTCAAATACTATACATGATTCTTAAAGCACACCTAATTTTTTGCAGTTAATAATCATCTTTTAT